>NC_091806.1:36633712-36936742 GCF_041296235.1 Equus asinus | reverse complement strand
TCCATGTTTGTCATTTCCCCATCTTTTTTCTTGTAGTTGATTTCTAGTTTCATAGCATTATGTTCAGAAAAGATTCTTGATATGACTTCAATCTTCTTACGTTTATTGAGATCTGCTTTGTTTCCCAACATATGGTCTATCTTTGTGAATGTTCCATGTGAACTTGGGAAGAATGTGTATTCTGGTGAGTTTGAATGGAGTGTTCTATATTTACCTATTAAGTCCGTCTGGTCTAGTTTTTAATTTAGTTCCACTATTTATTTGTTGACTTTCTGTCTGGATGATCCTTCCATTGATGTAAGTGGGATGTTCAGGTCCCGTACTGTTATTGTGTTGCTGTTAATATCTCCTTTTAGGTCAATTAATGGTTGCCTTATGTACTTTGGTCTTACTGTGTTAGGTGCATATATATTTATATGTGCTTTGTCCTCTTCATAGACAGCCCATTTTATTGTTATATACTACCCCTCTTTGTCTCTCATTGGCTTTTTTATCTTGATGTCTACTTTGTCTTATAGAAGTATGGCAACACCAGCTTTCTTTTGTTTGCCATTAGCTTGTAGTATCATCTTCCGTCCCTTCACTCTGAGCCTGTGTTTGTGGTCGGAGCTGAGATGTGTTTCCTGGAGGCAGCATATTGTTGGGTCTTGTTCTTTAATCTGTCTCGCCACTCTGTGTCTTTTTATTGGAGAATTCCATCCATTTACATTTAGGGTGATTATTGATATATGAGGGCTAATGCTGCCATTTTATCACTCGTTTTCTGGTTCTCCTGCATTTCCTTTGTTTCTCCTCCTGTGTATTTTGGTCTACCAATTGAGTTACGTACTTTTTGATGTTTTTTTTCCTTGTTTTCGCCTTATTTATTATTTGTGTCTCTGTTCTGCTTTTTTGTTTAGTGGTTATCATGGTTTGTATTCAAAATCTTGTAGATAAGATAGTACATTTTCTGATGGTCTCTTTTTCTTCGACTAAACTGATTCAATTGCTTTCTTCTTCCCCTCCTAAGTTGTTTTTCTCACATCTTATTCCATCTTGTGTTGTCAGCTTGTGGTTAAAATGAAAAGATTATCTTTGTTTTTGGTGTTTTACTTCCCTTTATCTTTAATGCTATTCTTCAGTATTTGCTAACCTGTTCTGATGTATAGCTACAATTTTCTGATTTTGTCTGCCTTTTTATCTCCTTCTTTCATGATTTGTAACTGTTTTCTCCTTTTTTTTCAGGTATGAGGGGCTTCTTGAGGATTTCTTGTAGGGGGAGCCTCTTATGGCTATGAACTTCCTTAGCTTTTGTTCATCTGGGAAAGTTTTTATTTTTCAATCATATCTGAAGGATATTTTTGCTGGATAGAGTATTCTTGGCTGAAAGTTTTTCTCCTTCAAAGATTTGAATATGTCATTCCTGTCTCTCCTAGCCTGCGAGGTTTCTACAGGGAAATCTTCTGAAAGCCTGATAGAGGTTCCTTTGTAGGTTATTTTCTTCCACCATGCTGCCCTTAGTATTTTTCTTTGTCATTCACTTTTGCCAGTTTCACTACTATATGCCTTGCAGTAGGTCATTTTTACATTGACATATTTAGGAGATCTGATAGCTTCTTCCACTTGGATTTCCATCTCCTTCCCAAGGCTTGGGAAGTTCTCTGCTATTATTTTTTTGAACAAGCTTTCTACTCCATTCTCTTTCTCTTCTCTCTCTGGAATACTTATAACTCTTATGTTGCATTTCCTAATTGAGTTGGATATTTCTTGGAGATTTTCTTCATTTACGCTTAGTCTTAGTTCTCTCTTCTCCTCTATCTGGAGTATTTCAACATGTCTATCCTCGATTATGCTCATTTGCCCCTCTATGATATCCACTTGAGAATTCAGGGAATCCATATTTTGTTTTATCTCTTCTATTGTGTCTTTCATCTTCAATATTTCTGACTGATTCTTCTTTATAATTTCAATCTCTTTTGTGAAGTAGCTCTTGAACTTGTTGAATTATTTCTCGACATTCTTTTTTAACTTGTTGATTTTTTTGATGATAGCTATCTGGAATTCTTTGTCATTCAGATTGCATATTTCTGTGTCCTCAGGACTGATTTCTGGGTACTTGTCATTTTCTCTCTGGTCTGGAGATTTAAAATACGTTTTGATACTGCTAGAGGGCATGGCTCTGTTTTGTGCAGTGTAGTAGTATTTGGTCACAGTTACTGCCTGTCACCTCTGGGTGGGGGTCAAGAGCTATGTATTCTGTGTCCTCTGCGTTCTGGTGAGATCCCAGGTGCTGGAGCTAGCACTTGGTGGGTTGAAGTGAGGAGTGCTTTTTTCTGCATGCTTTCAGGGTTTTCTCACTCTGCCCTTGATAACTGCTCTCCTGGAGTGTTGGCCTGATGAGGCCACCCCCGCAGTAGCTTTCACCTCCATAGGGGCTTTCCCCTAGGCTGTGAGGGCCCTTGGGGATCTTCGATGGTCCCTTGAATGCACGTCCCCTCCTCTGTTTCTTCCCTCTCAGTGCTGCCCAACGTCCCAGATCCCTGTCTTTTGGGCAAGTGCATGAAGTTTTCTCTTACCCCATTCCACCTTCTCTGAGGAGGGCTCCAGCCTCTGCACCCTCCGTTGTATGGCTGCATAGGTCTCTCAGACGTCCTGTGTTGTGTTTGGATAAACCTCTGTTGGAGTATGAATGTCCTTTTTGTTGTATGGTGGAGGGGAGAGATTACTGGGAAAGCTCACTCTGCCATGATGCTGACTCTTCCTTGCCTGGGGCTTGCATCATGGCTTGTCTCATTCCCAATGTCACTTTTGAAACCTTGTCTCACCACAGGTCTATGGATAGTTTCACTTGGATATATTGCACATTTCCAACTTAAAATGTCTAAAATCGATCTGAGCATTGTTATCAAGACCTAAATGCTTCTCTTTTGTAACTGGCACTATCATTCTCCTTGTCACAAGGGCTCAGTATATCTAAATTATATCTGACACTCTTCCTTACTCCCTCTTTCTTTTTCTTGGTCTTTTGTAACCCTTCTTGAATCAACAACTGTTAGATTTCTTTCATGATTTTCAATGATTTTTCACAGTTTACTTCTAGAACTTTCTAGTGCCTGCCCTGATATTCACAATCTTGTGCAATTCCTTCCTCTTGTGTGTAGACTGGACTTAGTGACTTGCTTCTAGAAGAGAATATAGAAAAAGTCATAGGATGTCACTTCCAAGATGAGGCTATAAAAGACTGTGGCTTCTATCACGTTCTCTTTGGCTTTAATTGCTCCCTCTGATGAGGTCAGCTGCCATTTGGAGAGGCTCACAAGCCTAGGACCTGAGGAAGGCCTCCAGCCAACAGCCAGTAAGGAACCGAGCCTTCAGTCCAATAACTCTTGATCCTGACCAACAATCATGTGAGTGAGCCTGGAAGTGGACCCTTCCTCAGTTGAACCGTCATATAAGACTGCAGCTCCCAGCTGACACCCTGACTATAGCCTTGTGAGAGACCCTGAATCAGAAGCCTTAGCTAAGCCTTGCCTGATTCCCATCCCACACAAACAGTGACTTAAGAAATGTGTGGTGTTTTAAGCCACTATGTTTTGGGTTAATATGTTACACAACAATAGATTACTAATACGGTAGTAACCAATAGTTTGATTTATTGCATAACAGCGTTTTTGACAACATTCCCTTTCAGACTTAAAAGGTTAGTCATGCATTGACAATAACAAAACAAAACTCTGGAGCTCCCTCCAGGATAGTATTTTGTGACTGGAAATTCATGGATGCTTAAATATAATTTCTGTTTTGCTGACTATCCTAGAGTCTTAGAAATTAAGCTTCAAAAACCTGAACCTTCTTTGAATTTCTCAAAGAAGTCCAATATGGCAGGATTACTCTTAAACCAGACACTTTGTGTATATAGATACATTTATCTGCTTATGAACAACATTGTAGAGGTTTAAAACTAATCTTCCTTATATAGAAAAAAAATCACAGATGGTAGGACCAAGTATATGTGATCTGTGTAGGATAAGCTAGAATTAATTTAAGATGTAACAGTTCCAAAGAAAATGTCTCCACCTAGAGAAAAATATAGATTACTCCAAATAATTAATTGGTGTCATATTGAAAGAGGAATAAATTTAATTCTATTGTTCTGAATTTCATCACTTTTCCTCATTGTGTGTGAGCAGATTGTTTTTCATGTGTAAACAGTCCAAAGCAACGTTCTGGGCTGCTTTTGCTGGGTTTCTGTCATTTGCAGTGTCCTACACTTGGGAACATGAACTCTGATTGTATAGATTGTTGGCTGCTTAAAATTCTGTCCAGTCACAAAGGTTTTGCTTGATGTAAAGTCAACAGAGAGATGAGAAAAAGGCATCATTGTGAAAAGTAGGGAGCATATGAAGGACACCAGAGGAACATGGATCCAGAAAGTAAGTGTCATTTGGACTGCAGATGGATACAGCTCAATTCAAATATATGTCTTTATTTACTTTCATGCTTGGGGGACTATGTCTAATATTAGAAAGTAATTCAGGACGTGTTTGAGTGATGGGCATAAAATAGAACACATGAAGGAACAATCAAGAAAGATGACACTCATCTCTACAGGAGCTTCTGCTTGATTGAATATTGGTTTATAACTAGCTTATAGACAGGATGAGGATCAGTGAGGGTTGTCTTCTTGACCAAACTTCTTTGGACACTCTCCTCCAGGGTTCTATGTTTTGGAACCAGACTTTCTAGCTTATTTTCATCATGATCACCGTTCCTTGATCACCTTTCCCCTCCTTTCAATTAAATTTCCTTTCCTCATGTTTCCTTCATTTCATTTTGGTTCTCTGTGAATTCCAGGGATCCGATAGTACTTCCAGCAAGCATTTCTATGTATTAAGATTATCCTTTTAGAGTCAGTCTTAGCCCTTCTCATCTAATCCAATTGTGGTTTCTTAACAATGAGTCAAATGTATGGAAGAAATTGCTGGAGTTCATCATTATTCATGTTCTCCTCTTTTTACTGGTAACAGAGCAGGAGTACATTCTCCAGACTCCCTTGCAGTCAGTTGAGGCCATATGACTAAGTGTTGGCCAGTGGAATGTGGTCAAAAGTGATACACCCTCCTTTCATGACTGGCCTGTAACCATCCCTCCCTTCTCCCCATAATTCTTGGTGCTCTCTCCTTTTCTCTTTTTTTCTGGATGAATGGAGAAGATTCAGAGTCTCTAGAGAGAAGAAGAGCCCAAGATGGAAGAAAAAGAAGGCTGTCTCTCTAAATGACTGTGTGACACACCTCTTTCTGAAGACCAGCAGTGGACTGTGAAATGAGTATTAAATAAACTTTTCCTGCAGTTAACTCCTTCAATTTGCACATTTTTTTGGTCACAATGTTGATGTGTCTGATTAATACATGAGTGACAGCTTCCATGGCTTGAGCTTTATCATAATGGGAGATATTGTACAGTAAAGTCAATAGATCCCAGAAAAATACTAGCTGGATTGTTAGATAAACCTTCTCCTAGCACCATTCTCATTCCGTTCATTTCACAGAGACTCTTAAATTCTCAGATTCACTGATTAAAGCCTCATGCCTTTTATTATCCTTTCTTTACCTTCTAATTTATTGAGTGCAAAGTGTGAAGAAAGTGTGAGGTCTCTGAGGGCAGAAATAATGAGGACCACAAAAAAGAAATGCCAATTATATGATGTGATGTGATGGAGGTGGTAGCTAGTGCTATGGTGGTAATAATATTGTAATATATAAGTTTATCAAATCAATATATTGTACACTTTAAGCTGACACAATGTTACATGTGAATTATATCTCGACAAAGCTGGAAAAAAACTCCCAAGAAACAAAAAACAGAAACAATGAGAAATTTGGACCTGTCCAGTCTGTGATTGGGATAATCCTGCTCTCTAATGGGGATTCAGTTGCTTCCCATGGGAGTGCTTAGCATCTGTGTTTGCTTAAGCCTTTCATGAATCCAGGTGAGCTGTCCAAAGCCTCTACTCATCATTTTTATTTCTTTATGAATATTCCCACTTATGGTGTCACCTTCCTCTGCCCAGGAGGAAACTATGGCCTTGGAGTGACTTTGGAATCCTCTCTCCCCAATAGAAATCACAGATTTGCATTGCTCAGGAGACCACTGATAGAGTTCTTCTTTCCAAATGTCAAATATTGGTATTGACTCCATGACTGTATTATTTTGTGGCTACAACGAGGTCACTGTTGCATGAACATGAACAGTTTTACACCAGTCTCTCCCTCCGCAAATACAGATTTCTTTGCTGTATTGTCTCTCTCTACCACGTTCCCTCTGAAACGGTCTCCTCACTGTCAAATGTCTTTTGAAGCTCTCAAGTAAAGTGCCTACAATATTTCCACAGCACTTTGTACATTCCTCTTATGGCATCTTGGAGTATGCCTGTAGGACAGTGATATCTCTAATCTTTCTGCAGCAGTCTGCATCCTACCTCTGTCAAGCATATAATATACACTTTGTAAATATTTGTGGAATGAATAATTGAAAGTAGGCAGTGGAAGACATGAATGGGTCTCACCTTAAAGCAGTATCACTGATAGGTCCCCAGCATGTACTATAGCACCAGCCTCTTTTAGGAACCATGGTATCCATAGATGCCCCTTTTTTTTTGGCATTAAGGTTATCTCTTGCCATTTTGAGAAAGTGAAAGTTAATATCTATCTTTAAATTTTAGTGTTGACTCATCCTCATAGAATTTGAATCCTTTATGAATGACTTAGTCATTTCTTTAGTTTCCTCATGGCTGACTTCATTTCCTGATTTCTCAGGGTGTAGATCATAGGGTTGAGCAAAGGGGAGATGACAGTGAAGGTGACAGAAATGGCAGTATCTGTGGGGAGGGCAGTGAAGGGCCGGGCATAGACATAGATGCAGGGCACAAAGTGCAGGGTCACCACAGTGATGTGTGAGGTACAGGTGGAGATGACTTTCCACTTGCCCTCTCCAGTATGAGATCTTAGCATCTTCAAGATGACTGTGTAGGATATGAGGAGAAAGAAGAATATAAACCAAATGAGTAACCTACTATTGGAAATCATCAGGAGCTCCAGAGTGAAGGTGTCAGTGCAGGCGAGTTTGAACACCTGGGGGACATCACAATAGAAAGTGTCAAGAACGTTGGGTCCACAGAAGGGGACGGACAGCAACAGGGAAATCAGCACAATGGAGTGGACAAATTCCCCCACCTGGGAAGCCACAACTAGGCTAGTGCATTGTCCCCTATTCATGATAGTCATACAATGGAAGGGTTTTGAGATGGCTCTGTAGTGATCAAATGTCATCACAGAGAGAGGAAAACATCTACACTCCAAGATGGTGGAAGAAGTACATTTGAGTGACACAGCCATTGAAGGAGATGGTTTTTCTCTCTGACAGAAGATCAGCTAGGACGTTAGGCGCTGTGATGGAGGAAAAGCAGATGTCAAGAACAGATAGATTGCGGAGCAGGAAGTACCTGGGAGTTGAAGGTGAGATTCAGTGAATTGTAACCATGATGAGCAGGTTTCCCACCAGAGTTGTCATGTACACCGAAAATAAGAAGACAAATAAGACCCAGCTCAGCTGTTGTGACTGGATAATTCCCAAGAAAAGAAATTCTTTCACTGTGGTATAATTTCCCTGCTCCATTGGTTCCCAGATCCTTTTTGAAGTATATCTCTGGAAGAAATAACAGTGCAGTTAAAGAATGGGTTAGGGAATCTACTGTTGTCTTGTCTGTCACTTGAGTTTGGTGTTTTCCTGGGGAGGAAGTTCATTTTTTATGTATGCAATTCTGTATGCTGCCAGTAGATGGAATATGACCCTTGTTTTTGACTCAGTCACCCAAACAGGTAGGTTCTATTACTGTGGCCACTGAAACACAGGTGACAAGTCTGTGAACTTATTCAATTCTACTTTTCCTACAAAATATGACACTTAAGTTAGTAAAAAATAAGCATGAAGCTGACATGAAGAAGTTTTGTTCACAAAAGACACCATTATGAGAATTAAAAGATAACCTGCAAATGGGAGGATATTGACAATACGTATAGTAAGATAAGATTTAAGTTCTAAATATGTAAAGAATTCTACAAATCAGCAAAAAAGATAGACAGCCAAATAGAAAATGGCAAAAGACAGGCAGCAAAACTTTACCAAAGAGGATATTCAAATACCAATTGAACTTCATTAATTATCAGGGAAATGCAAATTAAAATTACAGCAAGAAACTTTTACCTATGTACAAAAATGGCTAAACTGAAAAAGATGAAAAATATGAAATGATGTTGAAGATGTGGAAGAATTGGAACTCTCATAGCCTGCTGGTGGGTGTGTAGAATTGGGATAACCACTTTGCTGTTTGATTATATCTGGTATTGTCGTATATCCATATCTATATCCATATCCATATCCATATCCATATCTATATCTATGTTTATATCTATCTAATCGTCTATCTTAGAATGGATATATATATATTTTCTCTCATTCAATTGTATGTATAGATTGTTCTTAGGATGGAGATCTATCTCCATCTTTAGAGTAATCTATTTCACTCTTAGGAAGTATGTACACATGTACATATGTTATGTCCAGCAAAAGGCATATCCTAGAATATTCAGAGCAGCACTGTTTGTAATTGCCCCAAATGGTAAATGACACAAATGTCCATCAGCAGCAGAAAAGATAAATATATTGTTAAATTCATACAATGCTATACAGCAATAGAAATGATCTACATACACTACATAAAACAATATAAATGAATCTCACAAACGTAATGTATAGTCAGATAATCCAGGCCAAAAACAGTGTGCATTTACTTACTTTGTTCATATAAAGAACAAAAAATACACAAAACTAAAGCGAATATGACGGAGACTTTTGAGGTGCTGACAGTGTTCTGTTTCTTGATCTGGGTACTTGTTACAAAATATATTCAGTTTGTGTGAAAATTCACTGACCTGTACACTCATGTATACTTTTATGTATGTATGTACATTATCCCTAAGTAGAATGTTAAAAATAATTAACATGATGATTATAACATTTTACTCTCATGTCTAAAGAATGACTTTCATTTAAGTGAAATTTAATTGGCCATCCTCTTCATAATGGTTACTGTTATAGTTATGTAGTTACAGACTTTACCAGCTACAACTTGAGGGTTACATTTTTATCCTTTTCTCACCTACAGACTTTAGGTGTCTCCATCGAAATTTGTCTTATTCCAAAGACTTATTCTCTTAACTACTGCAATTATACTTCTTCACAGTGTTGATAAGCCCTTCCCAGAAAATCCTGAAAAGGAAAAGGCTCTGGAATATATTTTCAAATCAAGTGAAATTAGTACACGGATGTAAGAAGCCTTCACATGGTGAGTGAGAGGTGTGGTTGAGAGTGCCTTAGTGTGAGATGATGTCAGAAGTAACTTTGAAAGAAACCAAAACTTTGAAAAAGCAAACTTTGTAGCCTGTAGAGGTACCTCCACCAACAATGTGGATCAACTTCATAGTGCTCCAGTGGCAGGGGAAGAAATGAGTTCTGAATAGCATTTCTTCAAACATGAACTCTCAAAAATAATGGATCTTATGGGTTCCTACGGATGCTGTCTTTTTACAAAGAGTGGGAAGGATAATTTGAAGGTATAAGATTATGCGCATTATATTGAAACTCATGCACACAAGAGCGGGTGTGGGGAATGAATAAAGAAATATAATTATATGTTTTGCAGGGTCAAAATAAGGATCACGAGGATTTCTTAACAATCACCCCAATGGGGACCATCCTTCAGAAACAAGCTTATCAAGCATCTTGTAAGAACCTACAAACTGAGTGTTATCCCTATACTCCAGCTTCCCACTGAGCAAATGCTTCTCCGTTTTCTCTTTCCTAATATTGAAAAGCCTCTACTCTTGATTGAATCCATAGCAGTTTTAGCAGCATTATTCATATTCAGTAGCACATGTGGACACAGATAAGCTAGCCATTAAAACTCCTTACTTAAAGCCCCAAACATCCATTTCTAGACAAGAAGCACAGCTGGCCAGGCAGCATGTATTAAATTCAGGAATTGTCATTAGAGTGCTGTTTTTCAAGGCAATCATCCTCCTGAGAGCTGGGGATATCAGCATCTTCTCAACATCTTTGAAATCACTTTCAGCCTCAAGATCCTGCCAAGTAGAATACATCCCATCCCCTGAAGTCAATTGACCTTCTTCTAATATTTTGCAGGCCACACTTCCCCTCTTCCTAGTAGTGAAAATCTATCCCTTTTCTCTGCTTCATTGTGTTTTGGTTTCAATAGGACAATTTCACACAATTGCAGCATTTCTGAAAAATCAGCACTAACAGCTTTCCCATTTCAGAAGTTCACATACACCAACACTAACTGACACCAGCCTTCAAGTGGGAAATTGACCCTCTTATGATGCTCCAACTGCATCTTAGAAGACTTAGGTTCTGGGGACATTCTATGTTTAATGGAAAGCCTACCTTAAGGCTACTGATTTTGTTATTTTCTTCCTTCAAATGGGAAAAGGCAACCTCAGGGCACCATATCATTTGGCTCTTCCACTTTTCCTTACAGTGCTTTGGCCACCTCTAATAATCCCTCAGCAAAAAGCCTAATCATGTAATCAGCAAAAGGAATATCGCTGGGTATGAATATGGAAACTGAGTGGCTAATTCAATGGAGTTCCTGTGGGTGTTATTGTAATGTTATCAAACCTTCCTCCTCTCTCTCCCTCCTCTCCTTTCTTGCTCATCTCACATGTACGTGCAGAGGCATCAGTGCACATTCAGTCCATATCTTTTTCTCTAGGCCATGCAATAACCCTCTTGGCTTATGAAGAAAATGTTGTGTTAAACCACACCAAGGACTGTGCTGTCTTCTTTCTAACAATAATTGCTTTGCTTTAATGGGCTAGGAAGTAAAGCTTAAATAAAATGGTAGCAATGGAAAAATCAAATCTTTCTGGTTACCATCAGGGTAGCTATCACAGAATGAATGATGTAGAGATATATATATGCAATTTCTGTAGAATTCAATATACACATTGTACATATAGAATTATCTTAGTCTACATCTCTGAGATCCACAGGTCCCTTAGAATCTAGGAAGGTAGCATGGTGACAGCTGTTGATATTCATCAGTTTACTTGAGAATTATTTTATGTTATGGGTTCATGGGTACTCAGAGATGTTGATCATTGAAACATTTGATCCAGGGAGCAATATATGAAAGATTAGTTTGATAGGTACATGTGTGACCAGAGCCAGTTGACTTTTCCATGGCTCTTAGCAGCTGAGCTTAAAAAATGATAAAAGCTGATTGAATTGGAAAAAAGTGCAGCCCAGCTTGTGATTTTATGTCATCCAGATAAATGATATAGGTTTATGTAATCAAGTGTAATTCTTTCCCCTTCCCCTGAATTATTGAATCAGATTGTGTTATGTGTTTAAACGTACCTTGAGGATGTTTCAGGGACAGTGATGCAGCAGGAGTTCCTGAGTTCCTGCATCCTTGGGATTATGCTTCTGAGATACAGTGATTCAGACCCCATAGATCTTTGGTGCTATCCAATTCTGACATAGTGACAAAAATATGATTGAGTGAGTCACAAGAGATAGGAAGGAAAGAAAAGGACACATTTGCATGAAATAGACTATAAATTGGTTTGTGTTATGCATTTTTCATAGGCAATTTCATATAGAAAATCTTAGAGACTTGTGACCAATGCCGAGCAAAGGTAGCAGGACCTTATGAATGGTGACTTGGCAAATGTGGATTATTCTTAGCATTTTCATGCTAAGGGAAGTAGGTTAATATTGAAAAAAGTTAGAATTTGTTGACCAGATGACAAGAAATGGCAATGAATTGAGCCAGTTAGTTAATGAATGCTCATGGTGTCATTCCAGATCCAATGTAGAACATAAGTGAAGTTTGTCCCCAACACTCAATATCTTTCAGCTGACTCTGCTTGGGATCTTCTCCATCCTGGGATATCTGATTTCCTGTTCTGATGCCTTATCTCTACTCTAAAAGCCAACGGTATATCTTTGACCCATTACCTTTTTTTTTTTTTTAAGGAAGATTAGCCCCGAGCTAACATCTGCTGCCAATCCTCCTCTTTTTTCTGAGGAAGATTGGCCCTGAGCTAACATCTGTGGCCATCTTCCTCTATTTTATATGTGGGACTCCTGCCACAGCGTGGTTGATAAGCAGTGAGTAGGTCTGCATCCAGGATCTGAAACAGTGAATCCCGGGATGCTGAAGGGGAACATGCAAACTTAGCTGCCATGCCACTGGGCCGGCCCCCCCATTACCTTCTTTTAATGTGAAACTCTCCTATGCTTTATCTCAACAGCTTCAGGATGACACCTTAAGCTGTAAAAACAACAGGCAAACCTATTATCATGTTTTAATGACAGAAAGCTAGAAATTTTAAGATGAAAGATGCTTTGAATTCCATGTACATTCCAACGTTTTCTACCCCATTAGTTTTCTCCCAATAATGAAGAGTATGGTTCATATAGCAGAGTGTAACAGGTCAATGGGGTTTAGGATTAGGTTTAGGGTAAGAATGTGTATTAGGCGGATCAATAAGGATGATATTAATAATGACATTAGCCTTTCACTGAGAACTTACTATCTGCCAGGCACTGTGTGTTTCACATATTGCACCTCATTTTAGCGCTGACAAAAACTCCATGAGATGGGTATTATAACACCTTTGTATAGGTGAACCATGACCTGTGCAGAGATAAAATAATTTGGTCAAGATCACACAGCTAGTGGATGGCAGAGATGGAATTTGCAGCCAAGTCTGTATGACTCTGAAGTTAGAACTTTCAGCTATAATGCTTTACTTTTACCATTCTTTCCCAGATGAAAACACTAGCCTGTATTTCCTCTTCACAAACACCAGCCGACTGAAAATACATTTATTAGAGTTTTAATTTCCTTAAACCTTCCTCTCTCTCTCTCTGGGAAGTGGAAAGTGGGAAGAATGTACATCCTAAACAGTGTAGCCCATCTGAGATTGGCCCTTCTAAGTCCACAACTGGGAAATCAGTTCTTGAATGAGAATTTCTTACTCTTTGTGTGGGATCTCTGAGTGTTTGCCCTTGTCTAAACTGATCACAAGACTGTGAATCTGAAATGTCTAGTTCTACATCAGATAAATCGCTTTAGGCTATTATGGGAAATCTTTCAAAGCTTCTTCATTCCTGATAAGAATCCAGAAGGACAGTCACTGTGTACCTTTGAGATTCTCAATAGGTCACAAGCCCATTTGAACTTTAAGAAGAAATAGTCTTAAACTTCGATGGGACATATGTATCCCATCTATATGTGTACTTCAGATGCACTGATTGTGAGATCTTCCTAGAAAACGATTGCAGTTTGGCATAGACAGGTCCAGTAATGTAATAAGTTATATTCAAATGGCATAAGAGCAATCAATGGGGTATCTGAAGACTTATCTCTGTAATTAAGTTGATATGAGATCTTGAGCTAATCATTCTATCTCTAGGCTTCTGTTTATTTACCTCATGAAAAGGAGTTGCATTCAATCAATCTCTTCACTTGCCATATAGTTGTCCTGATTGACACATTGTTACTTTGCTATTTGAATGGAAATACATCAATCAGCTCAATCCTATAACACTAGTTACTTCATGCTTAGCAGAAGCTTAGGTTATCAGCAACCTATTTATGTAACTAGAAAATTAAATTCCCAACTAAGTGTAGTTTGTTTATTGACCATATATTTGAGTATATAAATAGGACTCTCAGGAAAATAATGATGGGTGTCCTTGGTGATGAGGAGGTTGGAGACTCTTACTCTGTTCCATCACAGAAGGCATGAGTCTTCTCTTCAGTCTCTTCATGGCTGACTTCATTTTCTCTTTCCTCAGAGTGTAGATCAAGGGGTTCAGCAGAGGACTGATAACAGTGAAGGTGAAGTAGATGGCTTTCTCCATGGGGAGGACAGTGAAGGGCCTGGTATAGACATAGATGCAGGGCAAAATGTGAAGTGTCACCACAGTGATGTGTGAGGTGCAGCTGGAGATTGCTGTCCTCTTGCCCACCCTGCTTGAGACCTGAGAATCATTAGAATGACTGTGTAGGACACAAGCAGAAATAAAACCACAGGGTAGTGACTAAGCCACTGTTGGAAACAATCAGGACCTCAAGTGCAAAGGTACAGGCAAGTTTGAAGACCTGAGGGACATCATCATAGAAGCTGTCAAGAACGTTGGGTCCACAGGATGAGAGAGGCAGCAACAGGGAAATCTGGATGAGGGAGTGGACAAAGCCACATACCCAAGAAGCCACAACGAGGACAGTGCATCGCCCCCTACTCATGATGGTCACATAAGTGCAAGGGCTTGGAGTTGGCTATCTAGCAATCAAACACCGTCACAGAGAGAGAACAAATGTCTGTTCTACCAAGGAGGTGGAAGAAAAACAACTGTGTCATGCAGCCTGTATGATCTTTATCTTTGACAGAAGTTCTACTGGGATCTTCAGAGCAGTGATGGAGGAGAAGCAGATGTCAAGGATGGCTAGATTGGGGAGCAGGAAGTACATTGGTGTGTGAAGGCTAGACTCACAGGTGACAATGACTATGATGAGGAGGTTTCCCAGCAGAGTTGTCTTGTACACAAAACACGAAAAAAGAAATAAGACCAAGCTCAGGTTTTGGGACTAAGTCCAAGAAACATAGTTTCTTTTACCCTGGGGCCATTTTATAACTCCATTGAATCATATTTCTTCTTCTTCATGCAGCTTGGAAAAAATTAAAGTGTTATTTTAGAAAAGGTTTATCTCCCTTAATAGATTCAGGTTGACATAGTCAGGTATTAGGTCCAAAGACTAGTGAGATGTTATGACCACATGAAGAGCAGTTTTGAGGTTATAGCGAATGAGTCCAAAATGACATCTTATTACAGAAGCATGCATTTAATTATTTTTCTTCCGTATATTATAAATATTTTAGAAAATGCATAAAGACCAGGTTCTCACTATACAAGTTCCAAGTATCTAAGGTAAACGGTTGGATGTTAAATATTCAGCAACAGACTATTGTGGCATGAGGGATATAAAAATGGATGCAGTTTGGTGTGTGGGTAAGGCAGTGCTTATTTGGTACAACTGGGGTCCTTTGAGGTTCCATAGCAGTGTGGGGTTTTTTCCAGACTGGGTTTTCTATTCAAATCGTTTAAGAACTCCTATGTGCAGAATGTATCTCTTTGGACTGAATTCTACAGGAGCATCGTTCCCTTTCCTAAATTACAAATTTAATGCTATGAAAAATTAGAACATTTTCAAGCCAGAAAATTATTCTCTATTTTTCTATTTTTCTTTAGGGTATTTATTTTGTTTCTCTCTTTACTTTAAACTACTTTGGGTACCAAAACCCCTGTGTGCTCAATAGCTCCTCAGCTATGAAAAGAAAAGTGGCAACTCAGAGTTTCTCTTCTGTTCACTGGTCAAATTTCTTTGTTTTTTAAAATTTTTATTGTGGTAATATTGGATTATAACATTATATAACTGTCAGGTGTACATTATAATATATTTCAAATTCTGTGTAGATTACATCTTGTTCACCACCCAAAGACTAATTATAACCCATTACCACACATGTGAGCCTAATCGCCCCTTTCAGCTTCGTCCTTCCCCTCTTCCTCTCTGGAAACCACCAATCCAATCTCTGTAGCTATGTGTTTGTCATTGTTTTTATCTTCTACTTATGAGTGAGATCATACGGTATTTGACTTTCTTCCTCTGTCTTGTTTCACTTAGCGTAATACCCTCCAGGTCCATGCATGTTGTAACAAATGGCCGCATTTCATTATTTCTTATGGCTGAATAGTATTCCACTGTGTATAAATACCACATCTTCTTTATCCATTCACCCCTTGATGGGCACCTAGATTGCTTCCCAGTCTTGGCTATTGTGATTAATGCTGTGATGAACATAGGGGTTCATGTATCTTTATGTATTTGTGTTTTGAAGTTCTTTGGATAAATACCCAGCAGTGGAATAGCTGGATCATATGGTAGATCTATTCTTAATTTTCTGAGGATACTCCATACTGCTTTCCACAGTGGCTGCACCAGTTTGCACTCCAAGCAGCAGTGTAGAAGGGTTCCCTTCTCACCATATCCTCTCCAACACTTGTTTCCTGTCTTGTTAATTATAGCCATTCTCACCGGAGTGAGGTGATACCTCATTGTAGTTTTGATTTGCATTTTCCTGATAGCTAATGATGTTGAACATCTTTTCATGTGCCTGTTGGCCATCCATATATCTTCTTTGGAGAAATCTCCGTTCAGATTTTTTGCCCATTTTTTAATTGGGTTGTTGGTTTTTTTTATTGTTGAGACCTATGAGTTCTTTGTATATTTTGGATATAAACCCTTTATCTGATATATGGCTTGCAAATATCTTCTCCCAATTGTTAGGTTACCTTTTCATTTTGTTGATGGTTTCCTTTGCTGTGCAGAAGCTTTTTAGTTTGATGTAGTCCCATTTGTTCATTTTTTCTGTTTCTCTTGCCCTGTCAGACATGATGTCAAAGAGCGTACTGCCTATGTTTTCTTCTAGAAGTCTCATGATTTCAGGTCTTACATTCAAGTCTTTAATCCATTTTGAGTTGATTTTTGTGCATGGTGTAAGATAATGGTCTACTTTCATTCTTTTCCATGTGACTGTCCAGTTTTCCCAACACCATTTATTGAAGAAACACTCCTTTCTCCATTGTATGCTCTTGGCTCCCTTGTTGAAAATAAGCTATCCATAAATGTGTGGGTTTATTTTTGGGCTCTGAATTCTGTTCCATTGATCTGTGTGTCTGTTTTTGTGCCAGCACCATGCTGTTTTAGTTATTATAGCTTTGTAGTATATTTTGAAATCAGAGAGTGTGATACTTCCAACTTTGTTCTTTTTCCTCAGGATTCCTATGGCTATTCAGGGTCTTTTCTTGTTCCATATAAATTGTAGCAGTCTTTGTTCTATCTCTGTGAAAAATGTTGTTGGAACTTTGATAGGGATTGCATTGAATCTATATATTGCTTTAGGAAGTATGGACATTTTAACTATGTTAATTCTTCCAATCCAAGAGCATGGAATATCTTTCCATTTCTTCTTGTCTTATTCAATTTCTGTCAACAATATTTTATAGTTTTCAGTGTACGCATCTTTCACCTCTTTGGTTAAGTTTATTCCTAATAGTTTATTCTTTTTGTTGCAATTGTAAATGGGATTGTATTGTTAATTTCTCTTTCTGCTACTTCGTTGTTAGTGTATAGAAACGCAACTGATTTTTGTATGTTGATTTTGCATCCTGCAACTTGACTGTATTCATTTATTATTGTAAAAGATTTTTTAGTGGATTCATTAGGGTTTTATGTGTACAAAATCATGTCATCTGCAAATAGTGGCAGTTTCACTTCTTTTCCTATTTGGATCACTTTATTTCTTTTTATCTCCTGATTGCCCTGGTTAGGACTTCCAATATTATGTTAAATAAGAGTGATGAAAGTGGGCATCCTTTTCTAGTTCCTGCTATTAGAAGGTTAGCTTTCAGTTTTTCTCCATGAAGAATGATATTAGCTGTGGGTTTGTCATATATGGCCTTCATTAGTTTGAGGTAGTTTCCTTCTATATCCATTTTATTTAGAGTTTTTATCATAAATGGTTACTATATCTTGTCAAATGCTTTCTCTGTGTCTATTGAGATGATCATGTGGTTTTTATTCTTCATTTTGTTAATGTGGTATATCACGTTGATTGATCTGTGGATCTCGAACCATCCCTGCATCCCTGGAATAAAACCCACTTGGACACGATTTATGAGCTTTTTAATGTATTGTTGTATTCGACTTGCTAGCATTTTGTTGAGGATTTTTGCATAGATGTTCATCAGTGATATTGGTCTGTCGTTTTCTTTTTTTCTGTTGTCCTTATCTGTTTTGGTATCAAGATATTGTTGGCTTTGCAGAATGAATTAGGAAGCCTCCTCTCCTATTCATTCTTTTGGAATAGTTTGAGAAGGATAGTATTAAGTTTTCTTTGAATGTTTGGTAGAATTCACCAGGGAAGTCATCTTGTCCTGGACTTTTGTTTTTTGGGATGTTTTTATTGCTGTTTCAATCTCCTTCCTGGGGACTGGTCTATTCAAATTCTCTACTTCTTCTTGGTCCCCTTTTGAAGGTTGTATGATGTTAAGAATGTATCTATTTATTCCAGATTATCCAATTTGCCTGCACATAGCTTTTCATAGTATTCTCTTATAATCTTTTTTATTTCTGAGATGGCTGTTGTAATTTCTCCTCTTTCATTTCTGATTTCATGTAGTTGGGCCTTCTCTCTTTTTTCTTGATGAGTCTAGCTAAAGTTTTGTCAATTTTGTTTATCTTTTCAAAGAACCAGGTCTTTGTCTCATTAACTTTTTCTAGTGGTTTTTTTTGTCTCTTTCGTTTATTTCTGCTTTGATTTTAATTATTTCCTTCTTTCTGATGATTTGGGGCTTAGTTTGTTCTTTTTTTTTCTCATTCCTTTAGGTGCACAGTTAGATTGTTTATTTGGTATTTTCCTTGTTTGTTGAGGTGAGCCTGAAGTGCGATAAACTGCCTTCTTAGAACCACTTCTGCTGTATCCCATAGATTTTTGGTATGTCATATTTTCATTTTCATTTGTATCCAGGTATTTTTTATTTCTCCTTTGATTTTTTTCATTGACCCAATCGTTTTTCAGTAGCATTTTATTTAATCTGCACATATTTATGGGTTTTCTGATTTTCTTTCTGTAGTTGATTTCCAGTTTCATACTTTTGTGGTCAGAAAAGATTCACAGTATTTTTCAGTTTTCTCAAATTTATTGAGACTTTTTTGTGGCCTAATTTGTGTTGAATCCTGGAGAATGTTCAATGTGCATTTGAAAAGAATGTGTATTCTGTGGTTTTTGGATGGAATGTTCTAGATATATCTGCTAAGTCCATCTGGTCTAATGTGTCCTTTAAGGCCAGTGTTTCCTTATTGATCTTCTGTTTGAATGATCTATCCATTGCTGTAAGTGGTGTGTCTAAGTTCCCTACTGTTGTGTTATTGTCTATTTCTCCTTTTATGTCTGTTAATAATTGCTTTATATATTTAGGTGCTCCTGTGTTGGGTGCATAGATATTTACAAGTGTTATATCTTGTTGTATTGTTCCCTTTATCATTATGTAGTGCCCATCATTGTCTCTTGTTACAGTTTTTGTTTAAAGTCAATTTTCTCTGATATAGGTATTACTACCTGCTCTTTCTTTTCTTTGCTGTTTCCATGGAGTATATTTTTCCATCCTTTCATTTCCAGTTTGTGAGTGTCTTTGTGTCTGAAGTGTGTCTCTTGTATGCAGCATACATATGGGTTTTGTTTTTTATCCAATAGAACACCCCATGCCTTTTGATTGGAGCATTTGCTCCATTGAGATTTAAAGTAGCAATTGATTAATATGAATTTATTGCCATTTTGTTACTTTTTTCTGTGTTTTAGTAGTTCTTCTCTTTTCCCTACTTCTCTTGATCTCGTCCCTTGTGATTTGATGACTTTCTTTAGTAATATGTTTGATTTCTTTCCTCTTACATATTTGTTTGCTTATTATAGGTTTCTGGCTTGTGATTACCATGAGGTTCTTAAATAACATTCTACGTATATAGCAATCTACATTGAGTTGATAGTCTCTTTAGCTTGACCTCTTTCTAAAAGCTCTACTCTTTTACTCCTCTCCTCCCACATTTTATGTTTTTGAAATCATATCTAATCTCTCATTTTGTGTGTGTCTATCCATTATCCT
This sequence comes from Equus asinus, assembly GCF_041296235.1. Taxonomy (NCBI): domain Eukaryota; kingdom Metazoa; phylum Chordata; class Mammalia; order Perissodactyla; family Equidae; genus Equus; species Equus asinus. The sequence continues at coordinate 36,916,888 of NC_091806.1, read as the reverse complement.
CTTTTCCTTGAAGTAGGTAATTTAATACTTTTGTCGTTTAACCTTCATATTATCTTCATAGGTGGGCGATCTGTTACCTTTACTATGTTTTTGACTTTATCAGTGATTTTATTGCCTGATTTTTTTTCTGATAATTTTCTTATCCCTACTTGTGGTTTTTCTCTTTCCTACTTAAATAAGTCCCTTCAGCATTTCTTGTAGAACTGGTTTCTTGGTGATAAACACCTTTAATTTTTGCTTGTCTGGGAAGCTGTTTATAAATCCTTCCATCCTGAATGATTACTTTGCTGGATAGCATATTCTTGGCTGTAGGTGTTTTCCTTTCAGCACTTTAAATACTTCATGCCACATTCCTTTATCCTGTAGGGTTTCAGCTGAGAAGTCCACTGATAGCCTTATGGGCTTTCCTTTGTATGTCACTTGTTGTCTTTCTCTTGCTGCTTTTAGGATTCTCTCTTTATCTTTAATTTTGGACATTTTAATTATAATGTGTCTTGGTGTGGGCCTCTTTGGGCTTTTCTTGTTTGGTGCTCTCTGTGCTTCTTTTACTTTGATGTCTGTTTCTTTCCTTAGATTAGGAAAGTTTTCAGCTATTATTTCTTCAAATAGAATCTCTGCCCCTTTGTCTCTCTCTTCTCCTTCTGGGACACATATCATATGAATGTTAGTGCACATGATTGTCCCAGAGTTCCCATAGACTGTTCTCATTCTTTTAAATTCTTTTTTCTTTTATCTATTCAGTTTTGGTGATCCCCTCTAGTCTTTCATCCAGCTTGCTGATCCATTCTTCTATATCATCTACTCTGTTATTGAGTCCCTCTAGTGAAATTTTCATTTCCAGTATTGTAATCTTCATTTCTGGTTGGTTCTTTTTCATATTTTCCAATTCTTTGTTGATGTTCTCACTGTGTTCATCCAGTATTCTCCCAATATCCGTGAACATCCTTATGAGTTTTTGTTTGAACTACCTTATTCTGTTTCATTTAGCTCTTTTTCTGGGGTTTTATTCTGTTCCTTTGCTATTCCTTTGAGGAGTCATTATGCCTCTTTCTGCGCTTATATCTATGTATTATGTAAGTTGGCTATGTCTCATGATCTTGGAGAAGTGGCCTTATGTAAGAGATGCCTTTTGTGACCCAGCAGTGTGCTTCCCTCTTGTCACCAGTCCCAATGATCTAGGAATGACCCCTGTGTGCTACTTATGTCCTTATGCTGTGGCAAGGTTACTCTTACTGCAGGTACCCAGGAAGTCTAGTCTTTCCCTCCCTGGCTGGCTGTTTATAAATTGGGTTTGGGGAGCCCCAGGACCTTTGGCTACAAGGTCTAATAGCACACTCCTGTTGCGATTTCCCTGTCATTCGGTAGGCACTGAGTGTAGCTGGTTGCTAGGCTCAGGAACTCACAGTTGCTGTAGGCCTCAGGCTTGCAAAGCTGTTGTCAGCTGTCTTAGGTTTGCAGCTGAGTGGGGCTGGCCCTAGGCACAGGGAGCACCCAATTGTTTCAGGCTTTGGTAGGTGGGGCTGATAGTCTTTGTGAAGCATAGATCTTCTGCCACTGATAAGCCCCACCCCCCCACAGGTCCACACCCACTGCCAACACAGTCCTCGTCTGTGCACACTCCCAACTCCCTGGAGCCTACCCAGTCACCCCACTGCAGAGGCCCCCACCCCTCCACCAATGCACCTCACAGTTCACCTGGTCCTCACACAGAGACAGACACACTTGCCTACCTATGGAGGATCAAGGCACCCAATCAATGCAGGTGGACAAGTAGCCTGAGAGCTGGCTGTTGGGTGGGGCTGGTCCCTAAGGCAGGCTGCCTGCACTGGCTGAACCAGATTAAATCTGTGCTCTAGTGAGTGTGGCATATCCCTGGGCTAACAGGCCAGTGGATAGCATCAACAGCATCTGGCAGCATCTGTGTCAGAACATCTGTACCAGAGCACAAGAATGGTCACCACCAATGTCTCAGTCTCTGGAGAGGTCTCACCTCTCACTGAGATGCACCCAGAACCTACCAAGTGAGTCTCTTTTCACCAAAGGACTGTGCAGCCTTCTTTCTGGTGATTTTGGTTTGCTCTCTGAGATGAGTGAATTTGTGCATGAGCCCTTTAAGAGCTGGGTTCTTTTGGCCTTCATCTGATAGCTTTTCTGGGGGTATTCCCTGTTACAGTTAATAGCCAGAAAAGCCAGATAGTAGGATACTCATCTCACTTGTGCTGAGACGGAAGTATGCGTATAGCAGTAATGGGCCCCTTGCTCAAGATCCCACTGCTCCAGGGAGGGATGCATACCTTAGAGTGTCTTCCGTCCAGCCTGCTGTGAAGGTCTGTAGCTTGTGAAGGTGGCTTTTTTTCTCTCCAGGAGGAATTTCTGCCTCTTCGGCCTCAGTCAGGACCCTCCCTTGTGGGGGTTCTTTTTATTCAGTTTTCAGTTTTCTCTTCAGGGTATTTTTTCGAAAAATAATTGTAACCTGGCTGTGTTCATGGCAGGAGGTGAGTTCAGAGTCTGCCTATGCTGCCATCTTGACAAGATCTCCCTCAAATTTATCTCTTAAAAGGTATTTTTTAAAATTTTGCTATCATTGATACACAACACACTCATGTGTTTGAAGTGTACACTTTGATAAGTTTTGATGTAATCATATACCCATGACATCATCACTATGTTTAAGATAGTTAATATTGCTATCACCCCAAAAGTGTCCTTGTGACCCTTTGTAATATGTCCCCTCTGCCCCTCTTTCTTCAGGTAACCACTCACCTGCATCTGTCACTATAGATTAGTTTTTATTTTCTAGAATTTCTATAAATGGAATCCTAAAATATGCACTCTCTTCTTGTCTGGCTTCTTTCACTCACAAAATTAATCCATGATTTTGTGTATATCAATATTTTGTTCCTTTCTTTTGTGTGGATAAGCCACATTTTGTTTATCCATTCACTTTTTCATGAATATTTTGGTTGTTTCTAGTTTCTGGTTGTTACACATAAGTCTGTTATGAACGTTCATATATTGGTCTTCGTGTGGGCATATGTTTTCATTTCTCTTGCATAAGTATGTAAGAGTAGAATGGCTGTAACTCTTAAAATTCAATAAGAAAACAAACAACCCAATTACAAAAAAGGGACAAATGGTTTGAACAGACATTTCAACAGGAAGATATAGTGATAGGAAATAAGTACGTGAAAAGGTGCTCAACATCATTGATCACTGGTGAAATGTAAATGAAAACTACAGCGAGATAACAGTACACACATATTAGAATGGTTAAAATAGGGAAGATGGATATATCAAGAGTTGACAAAAAATGTAGAGGAATTGGAACTCTGGTGATGTACAATAGAGCAAGCACTTTTGAAAGCAATTTGTCAGTTTCTTAAATTGTTAAGACGTGCTTAAAATATAATCGTTTTGCTTTTGAATTTCTTTTTTTTTTTTTGGCAAATTCTTGAAATGGACCTTAATTTCTTTCTTTAAATTTTATCTCCTTTTTCTTACCATAATCAGAAACAAAAGAAAGGTGAAATTTACTTCTTTCACTTTTTGGACGTGCTTTCCAGTTCAAATAAAGATATTTCTTTTCACCTATCTCACTTTCCATTCAAATTTTCTTTCCTCTGCATGCAATCTTGTCCAAAGCCTACTTAATATGGAGAAGCAAAAAAGCTACCTAGAGGTATCAGAGCATGCAGGAAGATACCTTGGGGCCTCTGGTATCACACAGCCTCTTCAAATCACACCTGGTCACTTACTGCTTATGCATATAGGAGAAATTACTTTACCCCTTTGGCCTCAGCCTCTGCATCAGTGTTTGGAAACAATAGCATCTCTCTCATGTGACTTTTGTGAGGAATAAATGAATTAATCTATGCAAATGCATCAATGCTTAAAGCATTGCCTAACCAATAATGTGTGGTTGTATGTATGTCACCTTAAAGAAACACTCTGGGTTAGTAACTGTCACAGGCACACAGCTTCTTGGATGTACCAAAAATGTTTTCGAGGAGCTGTACACTTCCCAGAACATGTATTCAGAAACAGCTTCATCAGAACACATTGTTTTGGGGAAAATAGGAGGTATTTTTCTTTTATTGTCAATGATAATGGCCCAGAGGATGGTGAGAGGATGGCAAGGAGAATGCCTAGTTTGTTTTCTTATCTAACATCTATCTTAGCAGACCAGTCTGGTGCAGGTCTCTGCAGGAAGAGCCATCTGGGCTCAAGTCCTGGCTTGATCACTGTGTGGCTTGGGTAAGTGAGAGACCTCGTGGAGTCTGTACTTCTTCAGCTATAGAATGGGGATTATAATAATACCCACCTAACAGGGAAGTAATGGGGATTAGGTGAATTAACATACACAGAGTCTCACCACACATGGCTGGTTATCTAATTAGTACTATGTTGGGTAACCTTAACACTGGAAGCTCATCAGGAAATGGATTGTGTTGAACTAAATGGGACCACCTAAAGACAGATGAGGTGTGTGTGAGGAAAGGATGACTTCTTGTCAAGAGGCCCAGAGAAACGTGCATGGACGCAGTGATACCTATGTTTGGGGCACATGGGAATGTAAAGCAAAGGAGACCTGGATTTAGGGGACCACTTGAATATATAAAAGGTACTCAGTATTGGGACATTTGGCTGGAAAGAAAGGATGAAACTATGTGGGCATGGAAAGAAAATCATTGCTATAAAATTTTTATTTTTTGGTAAATTTTAAGGGTATGTATGTGATCATTGTACTATTCTTTCAACTTTTCTGAAGGTTTAATATATTTCATTTTCTCTCTAGTTTTAAATTTAGCATAAGAAATAGCTGTGCAGATTTCAGTCTGAGGAGATCCATCTATAGGTAATAGAGGTGAGAAAATTCTCTTCTTTGTGCAATTCAAGCAATCTCACAAATAAAGAGCTGCCTTATCCCCAATTCCTAACTAAACTCATTTCTATAACTCTCATTTCACAATATCCTCTTTATTCATATTTCTTAGCTGTGGTGTCTGTCACTGAAGTTTCACCCTGGAAAGTAGCATCTTGCATACTTATTACATTATTTTTTAGAAAGAATGTATTTATGAATATTAATGATTACATCTGGAGTTCAATTATTGTCATTCTTCTTTTCTCACGCTTATACATAGACACCCAGACACCACAGGTATTCACTCTCTTTAGTTGTATTTCTTACCTAAATTTTCCAACTTTCTTCTCCAACATCTTAAATTATATTCACACGGACCTTGGGAATCATTTAGCTTCAAAAAATTCTGTTAAATTCTCCTCCAAAGGCCAGTGATTTCAGTGACTTCTCTTCTATCTTTATATGGAAAAGAGTACACTCAGGAAATAACATTTTCTTGGCTCTTCCACACTGACTGACAGTGCTCCATCATATTTATCAAGTCCCTAATCCCAGAACTAGTGTGAGAATTATCAAAGGGGATATTGTTGGATGTGGCTTTGGAAAAATTCTGCTGATGGTGAGGTTGTTTCGGTGGGAGTAATTAAGATGTGACTCAGGAAGATATGCTTAGGAACACACATTTTTTTCTAGGGTCTAAAATTTTCTAGAGGCAACAAAGATTTGACCAAACTCCACCTAGGCTCTCCTGAACTTTTCAACTAGGCCGGGCATAGACATAAATGCAGGACACAAACTGCAGGGTCACCACTGAGATATGTGAGGTGCAGGTGGAGATAGCTTTCATCTTGCCCTCCCCTGCCTGAGACCTCAGCATCATTAGGTTGACTGTATAGGAAACAAGCAAGAAGTTAAACCACAGCGTCGTGAGTAGTCCATTACTGGAAATCATCAGGAGCGGAAGCATAGAATTATCTGTACAGGTGAGTTTGAGGACATGGGGGCAGCTGGATCATATGGTAGTCATATTTTTAATTTTTTGAGGAACCTCTGCACTGTTTTCCATAGTGACCATAGCAATATATATTTCTATCCACAGTGTACAAGAGTTTTCTTTTCTCCACATCCTCACTAATACTTGCTATCTTTTGTCTTTTTGATGAGAGCCATTCTAACATGTGTGAAGTGATATCTGACTGTGGTTTTGAATTGCATTTCTCTGATGCTTAGTGATATTGAGTACCTTTACACGTACCTGTTGGTCATTTGAATGTCTTGTTTGAAAAAATTTCTATTCAGTTCCTCTGCCTATTTTTAAATCTGATTGTGTGTTTTTTGCTTGAGTTTATGAGTTGTTTACATATTTTAGATACTAACTCATCATCTGATATATCATTTGAAAATATATTGTTCCATTCTGTGAGTTGTCTTTTCATTTGTCGATTGTTTCTTTCACTGTGCAGAAGCTTTTTAGTTTGATGTAGTCTCATTTTATTAATTTTTGCTTTGTTGCTCGTGCTTTTAGTTTCATTTCCAAAATATTATTGCCAAGACCAATGTCGAGGAGATTTTCTACTATTTTTTCCTTCCAGGAATTTTATGGTTTCTGGTCTATGTTTAAATCTTTAATCTATTTCAAGTTACTTTCTGTGAGTGATGTAAGATCAGGGTCTGATTTCATTATTATACATGTGTTTATCCAGTTTTCCCAGTATCACTTATTAAAGAAACTATGCTTTCCTCATTGTATATTTTTGACATTTTTTGTTGATAATTAATTGAATGTATGTGCATGGGTCCATTTCTGGGCTCTTGATTCTGTTCCATTGGTCTACATGTCTGTTTTTATGCCGGTACTATAAAGTTTTGATTATTATATCTCTGTAGTATATAGTTTGAAATCAGAAGTGTGATGCCTCCAGTTTTGTTCTTCCTTTTCAGGATTGCATTGGCTGTTAGGGATCTTTTGTGATACTACACAAATTTTAGGGTTTTTTTTTTTCTATTTCTGTGATCTATTAAGATTTGTCTCCAGGTATTTTTTTATTTCTCCTTTGATTTCTTCACTGATCTAATCATTGTTCAGTAGCCTTTTGCTTAATCTCCACAAAAGGAAGAGTCCCTTTCTTCGGACACTTTGTTCTTGACAGCTTCTACAGTGATGTCCCCCAGATTCTCAAACTCACCTGTACAGATGCTTTTGCACTTGAGCTCCCGATGATTTCCAATGATGACGTAGTCACTACTCTCTGGTTTCTGTTCCTGCTTGTGTCCTACACGGTCATCCTAATGACACTGAGGACTCAGGAAGGGGAGGGCAAGAGGGAAGCCATTTCCACCTGCACCTCACACATCACTGTGGTGACTCTGCTCTTTGTGCCCTGCATCTATGTCTATGTCAGCCCTTCAGTGTCCTCCCCATAGATAAAGCCAGGTCCATCACCTTCACTGCCATCTCCCCTCTGGTGAGCCCCATAATATACACTCTGAGGAACCAAGAAATGAAGTCAGCCTTGAAAAGACAAGAGAAAACTCATGCCTTCTGTGATGAAACAGAATAAAAATCTCCAAGCTCCTCGTCACCAAGAAGTCCTTTCGTTATTTCTCCCACAGAGTCCTATTTATATTCTCGAATATATTGTCAATGAACCAACTACACTTAGTAGGTAACAATTTATTTTTCTGGTTAAGTTAATAGGTAGCTGGTAACCCAACCTTCTGGTAAGCATGAAGTAATTAGTGTTATAGAGTTGAGCTGGTGTGTTTCCATCCAAAGAGCGAAGTAGCAATGTATCAATCAGGAAAACTATATGGCAGGTTAAGAGATTGATTGAATCCAGCTCCGTTTCCAGAGGTAAATAAACAGAAGCCTAGAGGTAGAGTGATTTGCCCAAGATCTCACATCCACTTAAATACAGCGATAAGTCTTCAGATACCCAGCTGATTGCTCTTAAACCATTTGCAGGTAATTTATTACATTACTGGACTCGTCTATGCCAAACTGTAATCCTGTTCTAGAAAGATCTCATGATTACTGCAAATGAAGTGCACATATGTACATATAGCCCATAACAGATAAAGAAATTTTTTCTGATTAGTTCAACTTCATATGGGCTTATGATGTATTGAGAACCTTAAAGCTACATAATGGTTGTCCTCCTAGATTCCTATCAGGAATGAAGAAGCTTTGAAAGATTTCCCCGTAATAGTCTAAAGGGATTTATATTATGCAGAACTAGATATGCCAGATTCACACTCTTGTGATAAGTTTAGACAAAGGCAGAGCCTCAGGGATCCTACACAAAGAGCAAGACATTCTTAATTTTCAAGAACTGATTTTCCAGTCCAGCCTTCCCAGGGCCAATCTCAGATTGGCTTCACCATTGAGGATTTACACTCTTCTCACTTCCCACTTCCCACTTCCCAAGAGAGAGGAAAGATTAAAGAAGAGAAAACTCTAATCAGTATATTTTTCAAGCTATTGGTATTTGAGAAGAAATGTAGGGTATTATTTTTGTTTGGGAATGCATGGTAAAAGTAAAGCATTATACCTGAAAGCTCTAACTTCAGAGTCATACAGACCTGGGTCCAAATCCAATCTCTGCCATCCACTAATTGTATGATCTTGCCCAAGTTATTTTATCTCTTCACAGTTCACAATTCACTTATAAAAAGGTACTTATAATATCCACCTCATGAAATTGTCATGCAGGTTAAAATGAGATGGTACATGTTTAAACATACAATGCCTGGCAGATAGTAAATGCTCAATGAAAGGCTAATGTCATTATTAATCTCATCCTTATTGATCTGTCTAGTGCACATTCTGACCCTAAACCTAATCCTAACCCCCATCTACCTGTTATACTCTTTTCCTATAGGAACCATAGTCCTCACTATTGGGAAAAAACTGATGGGTAGAAAACATGAGGATGTACATTGAATTCAAAGCGTGTTTCATCTTAAAATTTCTAGCTTTTTGTCATTAAAGCATGACAATAATTTTACCTGTTATTTTTACAGCTTAAAGGGTCATCCTGAAGCTGTTGAGGTAAAGCATAGGAGAGTTTCATATTAAAAGAATGTAATAGGTCAAAGACAAATCCTTGGGTTTTAGAGTGGAGATAAGAGATCAGAACAAGAAATGAGATCTGGTGAGGTAGAAAAGAGCCCAAGCAGAGTTAACCAAAGGATACTGAGTGTTGAGGACAAACTTCACTTATGTCCCACATTCAATCTGGAATGGCACCATGAGTATTCGTTAACTTATCAGCTCAATTGAGTGCCATTTCTTGTCACCTCGTCAATCAATTATGACTTTTTTCAATATCAACCTACTTTCTCTAGCATGAGAATTCTAAGAATAATTCACATTTGTCAAGTCACCATTCATAAGGTCCTGCTACCTTTACTCAGGTAGCTCTGGTTGCAAGTCTCCAAGCTTCTCTATATGAAATTGCCTATGAAAGATGCATACTACAAACCACTTTGTAGTCTATTTCATGCAAATGCTTCCTTCTTTTCCTTCCTATCTCTTGTGACTCACTCAATCAGATTTTTATCAGTATGTCAGAATCGGATGGCACCCAAGATCTATGGAGCCTGAATCACTGACTGTATCTCAGAAGCATAATCCCAAGAGGCCAAGAATGCAAGAACTCCTGCCACATCGTAGTCCCTGAGACTTCCTCAAGCCATGTTTAAACACACAACACACAACACAATCTGATTCAATAATTCAGGGCAGAGAAGTGTCAAGATGGCAGTATAGGCAGACTCTGAACTCACCTCCTCCCATGGACACAAAAAATTTACTACTTCTCTAGGAACAGTTACCCCTGAGAGAGAACTGAACTGGATAAAAAGGAACCCCTTCCATAAGGGATAGTTCTGACTAAGGAGGAAGAGGCAAAAATTCCTTTCTGGAGAGAAAAAAAAATCCACCTTTACAAGCCATGGTGCTTCATAGCCAATTGGGAGCAATCCTAAGGTATGCAGCCTTCCCTGGGGGAGTGTGGGATCTGAGTGGGGGAATGTTACCGCTACAAGCATCTTTTGGACTCAGCACAACCAAGAAGAGTGTCATCATATCTGGTTTGACTAGCTACTAACAACACTGGGGAATACTCCCAGAAACGTTATCAAACATAAGGGGAAAAAGCTGGCTGTTAAATGACACGTGCACAAACTCAACTCTTTTGGAAAGCAACCTAAATTCACCAGAAAGAAAGGTGCACAGTTCTTTGGTGGAAAGAGACTCAATTTATAGGCTCTGGGTGCATCTTACTGAGAGGTGGGACCTCTCCAGGGACTGAGACATGGGCAGCAGCTACTATTGTGACTTAGTACGGGTGTGCTGACACAGACACTGGCAGACACCATTGGAGTTCTTCCCCTGGCCTGATAGCACAGAGTCTGCCACACTCTCTAGAGCATCAGTTTAATCTAGCACAGCCAAGGCAGGCAGTCTGCCCTAGGGACAGCCCCCACCCAACAGAGGCCATTAGGCAACTTGTGAGCCTGGTAGGCTGGGTGCCTGGATCCTCTGAAGCTGGGTGAGTGGGTCCACCTTTGCAGAGCAGGGCATGTACAAAGAGCAACTGGAGGGTGTGGGGCATTGGTAGAGTGTGTGGGGCCTCTGAAGTGGGGCAAATGGGTCCACATCAGGGTGTCGAGGCAGTGCATGGGGCAGGACTCTGTTGCCAGTGTGTGTGGTCCTGTGGTCAGTTGGGCTTGTCAGCTGCAGAAGACTTGTGCTTCTCAAATAACCACATAGGGGATCATCCTCACCTTCCAAAGCCTGAAACAATTGAGTGCTTCTGTGCCTGGGGCCAGCCCCACTGTAGGCTGGAGGCCTACAGGAATCGTAAGCCCTGAACCTAGTAACCAGCCACTCTGGGGGCCTGCTCACTTAACAGAAGAACTACAACAGGTATGTGCTCTTAGACCTTGCAGCCAACTGTTCTGGGGCTCCCCAAACAAGATAAACTGATTGAAGTGTCCATAGCAGCCACACAGAGTTGAACATTACAACCAGCTGGCTAGGAGGACAGCCTACCCTCCCTTGGCACCTACAGCAAGAGCAACCCTTCCACAACAGAAGGACACATGTAGCCCATACAAGGGTCACTCCTGGAACATTTGGAACTGGTGATGAGAGGGAAGCACACTGATGGGCCTCAAAAGGCATCTCTTACATAAGACCACCTCTCCAAGATCAGGAGATGTAGCTGACTCACCTAATACATAGATATAAGCACAGAGAAACAGGTAAAATGCGGAGGTAAAGGAATATGTTCCATGTCAGGGAACAGGACAAAACACCAGAAAGAAACTAAATGAAACAGAAATAAATGATCTATTTGACAAAATGTACAAACTAACAGTCATAAGGATGCTCATTGATCTTGGGAGAAGAATGGATGAACTCAGTGAGAGCGTCAACAAAGAACTGGAAAATATAAAAAAGAACCAATCAGAAATGAAGAACACAATACTGAAAATGAAAAATTCACTAGAGGGACTCAATGGCAGAGTAGATGATACAGAAGCATGGATCAGTGAACTGAATGAAAGACTGGAGGAATTCATCAAAGCTGAACAGATCAAAGAAAAAAGAATCAAAAAAAATTGAAACAGTCTAAGAGACCTCTGGGACAACACCAAGTGCATTAACATTTGTATTAAAGGTGTCCCAGAAGGAGAAGCGTAAGACAATGGGGCAGAGAATCTATTTGAAGAAAAAATAGCTGAAAACTTTCCTAACCTAAGGAAGGAAACAGGCATCCAGGTACAGGAAGCACCAAGAGCACCAAACAAGATAAACCCAAAAAGGCCCACACTAAGACACATTATAATTAAAATATCAAAAAGTAAAGATAAAGAGAGATTCCTAAAAGCTACAAGAGAAAGACAACAAGCAACATACAAAGGAAACTCCATAAGGCTATCAGCTAACTTCTCAGCAGTACCTTACAGGCTAGAAGCGAGTGGCATGATATATTTAAAGTGTTGAAAGCAAAAATACCTACAGCCAAGAATACCCTACCTGGCAAAGTTATCATTCAGAATGGAAGGAGAGATAACGAGCTTCCCAGACGAGCAAAAATTAAAGGAGTTTATAATCAGGAAACCAGTTTTACAAGAAATGCTACAGGGATTTAAGTGGGAAAGAGAAGACTACAAATAGGAATAAGAAAATGATTTAAAAAAGGCAATAAAATCACTAGTAAAGGCAATAATAAAGTGAAGGTAGCAGATCAATCACCTATGAAGAAATAAGAAGGTGAAAAGACAAAATAACTAAAATTACCTATTTCCAAGATAAAAGGGTAATGGATGTACACACAGAGAGAAAGAGGTTAGATATGATATCAAAGCCAGAAATTGTGGAAGGAGGGGAGTAAAAGAGTAGAACTTTTAGAAAGAGGTCAAACGAAAGAGACCATCAACTTAATGTAGATTGCTATACACGTAGGTTATTATTATATATGAACCTCCCGGTAATGACAAACCAGAAACCTATAATAAATACACAAAAGTTTCAGAGAAAGGAAGTCAAACGTATTACTAAAGAAAGCCATAAAACCACAAGAGAGAACTGCTAAACACCCAGAAAAAAAGTAACAAAATGGCAATAAGTACATACTTATCAATAGCTTCTTTAAATGTCAAAGAACTGAATGCTCCAATCAAGAGGCATAGGGTGATTAGATAAAAAAACAAGACCCATATGTATGCTGTATACAAGAGACACACTTTATACCTAAAGATGCTCACAGATTGAAAGTAAAAGGATGGAAAACGATACTCCATGCAAATGGCAAAGAAAAGAAAGCTGAGGGAACAAACTTACATCAGACAAAATAGACTTTAAAGCAAAACTTTAACAAGAGACAAGGAAGGGCACTAAATAACGATAAAGGGAACAATCCAACAAGAGCATATAACACTTATAAATATCTATGCACAGAACATAGGAGCACCTAAATGGTGCATCAGCAAAAGGGAAATCTGCGTGATGGAGTGACCAAAACACCCCCCCCCCCCGCAAAGAAGTCACAATGATGGCAGTGCATCGCCCCGTAGTCATAATGGTCACATAATGCAGGGGTTGGAGACACTGTGTACTGATCAAAAGCCATCACAGAGAGAGAAAATATCTGCTGCACCAAGGAGGTGGAAGAAAAACATCTGTGTCATGCAGCTTGTATAGGATATGGTCCTTATCTTAGACAGAAGGTCTTCTAGGACCTTTGGAGCAGTGATGGAGCAGAAGCAGATGTCAAAGCTGGCTAGAGTGCAGAGCAGGATGTACATGGAGGTGTGGAGGCGACACTGACAGGTCACAGTGACCATGATGATGAGGTTTCCCAGCAGAGTTGTCATATACACAAAATACAAAAAAAGAAATAAGACCAAGCTCCGGTCTTGGGAATAAGTCCTAGAAATACAAATTCTTTTACCCTGGGGTCATTGTCCAACTCCATTGAATCATGTTTCTTTTTCCTCGTGTAGCTTGGAAAAATTAAAATGTTATTTCAGAAAGGGTTTACTCCCGCTTAATAGATTCAGGTTTACAGAGTTAGGTATTAGGTCTGAAAACTAGTGAGGTGTTATCACCACATGAAGAGCCTTTCCAAGGTTATTGTTAACATGTCCAAAATGACATCTTATTACACAAACATGCATTTAATTATTTTTTCTTCTGTTAATTATAAGTATTTTAGAAAATGCATAAAAATAATGTTCTCAGAATATAAGTTATAAGTATCCAAGATAAAGAGGTGAATGTTTAACACTCAGAAAGGGACGATCGTGGCACGAGGGATACAAAAACGGATGTAGTTTGGTGTGTGGATAAGACAATGCCTATTTGGTACAACTGGGGTCCTTTGAGGTTCCACATGAGTGTGGGTTTTTTTCCCAGACTGGGTGCTCCATTTAAATAGTTTAAGAACTCCTGTCTATAGATTGGTTGTCTTCAGACTGAATTTCACAGAAGCACTCCTCCCTTTTTTGAATCACAAATTTGATGCTGTGAAAAATCAGAAAACTTTAAAGCTATAAAATTCTTCTCTATTGCTCTATTGTTGCTTAAGGGAATTTCTCTGTTTCTGTTTTTAAACTACTTTAGGTACCAAAACCCTTGTATGTTAAATAACTCCTCAACTATTAAGGAAAACTGGCAACTCAGAGCTTTTCTTCTGTTTATTGGTCAAATTTATTTCTTAAAAGTTATTTTTTTATTGCACTATCATTGACATACAGTAGACTCATGTCTTTGAAGTGTACACTTTGATAAATTTTGATATAAGCATATATGCATGAAATCATCACTTTGTTTAAGATAGTTAATATACCTATCATGGCAAAAGTGTCCTTGTGACCCTTTGTAATATGTTCTCTCTGCTCCTCCTTCTTCAAGAAACCACTGATTTGCATTCTGTCACTATCCATTAGTGTGCAGCTTCTAGAATTTTATATAAATGGAATCCTACAATATGTACTATTTGTCTGACTTGTTTCACTTCCAAAATACACCCATGTTTTTGTGTGTACCAATAGTTCGTTCCTTATTATTGTATGGATAGGCCACATTTTGTTTATCAATTCACTTGTTGATGAACATTTGGGTTGTTTCTAGGTTTTTACTATTACATGTAAAGCTGCTATGAATATTTGTGTAAAGGTCTTTGTGTGGACATATGTTCCCATTTCTCTTGGGTAAGTAACTAGCAGTACGACAGCTGTAAGTCTTAAAATTCAATAAGAAAACAAACAACACATTTGAAAAAAATGGGCAAATGGTTTGAGCAGACACTTCAACAAGAAGATATAGGGATAGCAGATAAGCATGTAAGAAGAATCTCAACATCATTTATCACTGGGGAAATACAAATGAAAGCCATAGTGAGATAACAGCACATCTATTAAAATGGCTAAAGTAAAGAAGATGGATATGTCAACAGCTGACAAAAATGTAGAGGAATTGTAACTCTGGTGGGAATGTACAATGATGCAAGCATTTTTGAAAACAGTTTGTCAGTTTCATAAAATGTTAAGCATGTGCTTACAATATAATCATTTTGCTTCTGAATTTCTTTCTTTTTTTTGGTGAATCCTTCAAATGGACTTAATTTCTTTCTTTGCAGTTTATCTCCTTTTTCTTATCATAATCAGAAACAAAAGAAAGGTGAAAGTGACTTCTCTCACTTTTTTGGGTGTGTTTTCCAGTTCAGATGAAGATATTTCTTTTTACCCAGCTCACTTTCCATTCAAGTTGTCTTCCTCTGTATGCAATTTTGTCCAAAGTCTATTAATATGGAAAACTACAAAAGCTACCAAGAGTTATCAGAGCATGCAGGCCGATACCTGGGGCCTCTGCCATCACACAGCCTGTTGCAATCCCAGCTGGGTACTTACTGGTTATGCTACAGGAGAAGTTACTTTACCCCTTTGGCCTCAGTATTTGGAAACAGTAGCATCTTCCGTGTGTGATTTTCATGAGGATTAAATGAATTAATCTATGCAAAAGCATCAATACTTAGAGCATTGCCTAATCAATAATAAGTGTGCTTATGTGTGTGTTACCTTAAAGTAAAACTCCAGGTTAGTAACTGTCACAGGCACACAGCTCCTTTAAATGTACTGACAATCTTTTAGAGGAGCTGTACATTTCCCAGAAGATGTATTCTAAAACAACATCATCGGAACATACTTTTTTGGGGAAAATAGAGGGTATTTTTCTTTACTGTCAATGAGAGTGGCCCAGAGGGTGGTGACAGAGTTTGGTAGTAAGGAGAGCACTTGCTTGGTTTGGTTTCTTTTCTGACAACATCTTAGCAGACCAGAGAAGTCTGGTGCAGGTCTCTGCAGTGACAGCCATCTGGCTTCAAGTCTTGGCTTTGTCCCTGTGTGATTTGGGTAAGTGAGAGACCTCATGGAGTCTCCACTTCAACTTTGGAATGGGGATTATAGTAATACCCACGTCACAGGGAAGTTATGAGGATTAGGTGAATTAACATATGCAGAGTCTCAGCATACATGGTTTGTTATCTGCTATGATAAATACTGTGTTGGGTAACCTTAACATGGATGTTCATCAGGAAATTGAGTGTTTTGAACTAAGTGGTAGCCGAGCTACCAATTCTGACTAGTTAAGGAGAGGAAATAATTGCAGAAAAGATCAACTCAGTACAGTTACTAGAGGTAATGAGGAGGTCCTACCTAGTTATGATAGGCTTCCATAGGGACTCCCTGTAAATAATAGACTATGGTCTACACAGAAGTGTAGAAGGTATAGTCTCTCAGACCACAAGTCAGGCTTGTTTTCAGAAAAGTAGCCACAAACTGCCTTTCGTAATTCAGACAACATCCTCTACCTTCTGCTCCATTTTTCTGCTATTTGTAATCCATCTTATTATTTAACAAATATTGATAGAAAATTGGCAGATTTCTAGGTTATTTGAGAGAAATGAATATAATCCAACACCAGTAGAAAATAACAAATCCAATAGTATTATGGGAGTGATGGGGATCATCTAAAGACAGACGATCTGTGGGTGAGAAAAGGACAACTTCTCACCAAGAGGCTCAGAGGAACCTGCAGGGAGGAGGTGACACACATGTTTGGGACACATGGGAGTGGAGAGAAGGGAGATTTGGCTTTAGGGGACCGCTTGAAGATACAAAAATTGCTTATGAATTGGAAGTTTGGCTGGAAAGAAGGCAAACGTGTGCACGGAAAGTCATAAAAAAGAAAATCATTGCTATAAAATTTTTATTGTTTTATAAATGTAAGGAAGCGTATGTAGGTGTTCATTGTCCGATTCTTTCAACTTTTTTGAAATATTTTATTTTCTTTCTAGTTTTAAATTTAGCATAAGAAAAACCTCTGTACATATCAGTTTGAGGAGATCTATCTACAGTAACTAAGCCTGAGAAAAATCTCTTGTTTGTGCAATTCAAGGGATCCCATGAGAAAAGAACTTCCTTTTCCCTACTTCCAAACTGGACTCATTTTTATGGCTGTCACTTCACAATATCCTCTTTGTGCATATTTCTTAGCTGTGCTGTCTGTCTGTAAATGTTTACCCTGGAATGTAGCATGCTGTGTATATATTTCATTGTTTTTAGTCAAAACATATTTATAAATATTAACGATTCCATCTAGATTCAGTTTTTCTCACTCTTTTGTTCTCATGCTTATGCATAGACACCTAGGCACCACGGCCGTTCACACTCACGCAGAGTTATGTTTCTTTCCTAAAATCTCCTACCTCCTTCTCTAATATCTTAAGTAATGTCCACATGTACCTTGGAAATCATTCAGCTTCAGAAAATTCTGTTAAATACCCCTCTGAAGGCCAGTGATTTCAGTGGCTTCCCATCTATCTTTATGTGGAAAAAGGCAGACTCAGGGAATAATATTTCCTTGCCTTTTCCACACTGATTCACAGTGTTCCATCGTATGTACCAGTTTCTTAATCCCAGAACAAGTGTGAGAATTATCAGAGGGAATATAGTTGGATGTCCCTGTGGAAAAGTTCTGCTGATGGTGAGGTGGTTTCAGTGATGGTATTCAAGATGTGACTCAGACACATGTTCTTAAGAACATACTTTTTGTGTAGGGTCTAAAAGTTTCTAGCAGTGACAAAGATTCTCTCCTTGACCAAACTACTCAGGCTCCCCTGAACTTTTCACCTAAGCCTCAACTTTGGGACCTCCATGCTTGTCTCTGCATTGTCCAATTTTAGCAAGAATTCTGCTAATTCAGTCTAGCTAAAATACCCCACCCTCCATGTTGATCACCCTCAGTATCTAATCAGGTTACTCACCATCCACCATCCCCTAAGTGATATCTTATCACCCTGGCCTGCCTTCAGCAAGAATCCTGTTAGGTCAATTTAGCCAGAATCCTACCCGACCTCTGATGTTTTCTCTTAGTAGATTTCCTATTGGGACATAAATGTCTATTCTTAGGGATTCTGAACAACTTCCTTAGGTAGTTTCACCCATGGGGAGTGAATCCTGAAGTGTGACACCACACAGTATTGGATGGAGCCATTGGACCTGGAAGGGTTATGTAGACGAGAGTAAAGGAGCTCTCAATGGGCGGATGAAGAAACTGGGTGATGGAGATCTCACAGGACACATTTGTAACCAGGAAATCCACAATGGATTCATCAGTAACTCCCAGTTGCTCAACTTTCAGACTTTTTAAAATTCTCACCACCTCCATCATTACTACCCTAAGTCATGTCTTCATTTTTTCTTTCATGGGAATGTTGCAGTGACCTCTTATTTGGTCTCCCTGTTTTTGTTCTCACCCCTCTTCATTCCATTCATAACAGTAACCTGTGCAATTCTGTTAAAACATCCATCACTATTCTGCTCTTCAAAGCCCTTCAAATGCATCCCTTCTTGTTTAATGTGAAAGTCAAAATCCTCACAGTGGTTTAAAAGGTCCTAAGGGTCTAGTCCCATGGCCTCATTATTTCTCTGACTTCAATTATTACCTGTCCCCTCCTAGCTTCCTCTAATCTTCTTACAAAGACCTGGCACATCCCAACCTGAGGACCTTTGCATGTCTGATTTTTGTACTGAGATTTGTACTGCAACATGAACATTTTTCTGGTTTCAAAAATTTTAAGATCTAGGATATACCTTCAGAAATGAGGGGCAAAAAAGAAAACCTCACAGCACCTGTAAATAGCAGAAAGCCAAGCTCATATATTGAATAATGTTTTTCACTCATGCCAACCGTTTTGAATGGATATGCATAGCCTGAAGCAGCTTCATAAATTTCTGTCATTTTTAGGGAACAATGTTAACAGAATAACAATGAATCAATTGTTTTGTTAACCCTATTCTCCAATGACTTGAGGAACAGAAACGAGTGATAGGTGATGTTCCTTCACTGAGTTTTGTAATTCAACCATCTTTATGAGTGTTTTCTATGTTCTACTTTCTGTGCCAGGTGCTGGGGATACAATAAAGAAAGCATTGTCCTACTTGGGGCGGATGGAAAGAAGGAGGACAGGGAATTGGAAACAAGGTCCTGAGTTATGTGCTCAAGCTGAGCCCAAGTCACTGAAGGGATGTGGTGGAAGTATGTACAGCGGGTGTGGGGTTCAGAGGACGGCCAGAGTAAGGGCCTTACATGAGGTGACAGAACTCATGGTTATTGAGGTCCATATTCTAACTCAAGCTGTGCTGGCTTCAAGGAACCTGCACTCAGCCACTGGAGTGTAGGCTTTAGATGGAAAAATATTCAGGTAATAGTAATTTAGTCATATAAGAGAGTCAGAGGAGGAATGTAATCTGAATGTGTTTACCTCATTAAAATGTGATAACATCAAGAAATTCCTTATAGAATCCATGCCCAAGACGCATTGTGTTTCTCCTATGTATCTCAGCACACTTCCTGGTAACGTGTATATAATGGGAATGTCTGAGTATATATATTTTTGCTTTTTCTTATTGATAATTTTATTTAGACAGTTGTAGATCCCATGCAGTTGCAGGAAACAACAGTGAAGGATTCCACCTAAACCCATTTTCTCCCAATGATCATTTCACAATCTATATGTATATCAAAACATCAAGTTGTACATCCGAAGTAAACAACATTTGTGTTTCTCAATTATATTGCAATAGAATAGGGAAATAAAACCCAGAACAATTTCAATGTGATTGTTTGAGTGTATATCGATTCTGTTTTCTTTATTTCTTCCAAGTCTGCATTGCGTAAGCAATATGCAAATCTCCAGCTAACAATTTGATTTCTCTACTTTATTTTGTAACATGAAAACTCTCTTTTCACATTATTATTGCATACTGATCAGAATCTTCGAAAGTCATGTGTATCTTAGTAGAAATATCAAGATTATTTAGAAATCCTTTAGACAATCCAGGTTATTGGATGTACAAACATTTTCAAAGGCAGTGACAAGGAGTGAATGACCAGTCTATACCTTGTCTGAAGGCACAAATCTTCTCTTCAGTCTCCTCATGGCTGACTTCATCTCCTGGTTCCTCAGAGTGTAGATTAAGGGGTTCAGCAGAGGGGAGATGACAGTGAAGGTGACAGAGATGGGCTTATCCGTGGGGAGGGCAGTGAAGGGCCGGGCATAGACATAGATGCAGGGCACAAAGTGCAGGGTCACCACCGTGATGTGTGCGGTGCAGGTGGAGATGGCCTTCCTCCTGCCCTCCCCTGCCTGAGACCTCAGCATCATTAGGATGACTGTGTAGGACACAAGCAGGAAGATAAACCACAATGTGGTGAGCAGCCCACTGTTGGAAATCATCAGCAGCTCAAGCATGAAAACGTCAGTACAGGCGAGTTTGAGGACATGGGGGACATCACAGTAGAAAGTATCAAGAACATTGGGTCCACAGAAGGGGAGGGGCAGCAACAGGGAAATCTGCACGATGGAGTGGACAAAGCCCCCCAGCCAGCAGGCTACAATGAGGGCAGTGCATCGCCCTCTACTCATGATGGTCACGTAGTGCAGGGGCTTGGAGATGGCCACATAGCGATCAAATGCCATCACTGACAATGAACATGCATCCAACCCTCCAACAAGGTGGAAGAAAAACATCTGGGTGAAGCAACCATTGAAGGAGATGGTCTTTCTCTGTGACAGAAGGTCCACCAGAACCTTGGGAGCTGTGATGGAGGAAAAGCAGATGTCGGCAATAGACAAATTACGGAGCAAAAAATACATGGGGGTGTGAAGGCGAGATTCACAGGTCACCGTGACCGTGATGAGGAGGTTTCCCAGCAGAGTTGTCACATACACCCAAAGCAGGAAAAGGAATAAGACCCAGTTCAGTTCTTGATTCTGAGTTAGGCCAAGGAAAATAAATTCTTTGACCCTGGTGCCGTTTTTCAGCTCCATTGAGTCATCTTCTTTCTCTCTCTTTTGTTTCAAGCTGCTTCATTTGAAAAGTGTTGGCTATTTTATTTTCTTCCTAAGCACTAAGAATGAAATTCAGAATCTTCTTCATGTGACTGTGGTCTTTGTAATTTGTTGAGTTGTCCAAATTTTTAAGATTGCAATCAGTTTGGTGATCAAATCAAATTATCACATGCAAAGCTGTTCAATAATTCTGTTCCTATAAAACTATTATGAAAAGAATAAGCATTTATATTCAGCAGAGACATTTGCACTGCATATTTTATTTAATTAATTTATTTGTTTTAAAATTTTATAAATATTTTTTATTCCACACAAATTTATTGAATTTCCTGAACCATTTCAAGCATTATATACAAAGATAAGTTAGAACTGTCTCCAGTCATTGTAGACGTATTGTTTACAAGTTTAAAATTCATATTAGCAAATATTCTGGTGACTCCAAGAGGCTCTTGTTTTTCTGAATAAAAGGATGTTATTCAGTTTCTTATTGCAATGTTGTGTGGCATCAGTCAGTTTCCTTGCTGTTGGCCATTTTACATTGAATTTCTTAAAACTGCTGATTATTCCATGTAGGTACCTTGTCATTGTGATTTCCTTATACTAATCAGATTGTTTGCTTAATAATTATTTAAACATATTTAAAATGTATTATTGGGAAACAGATTGAAACAATATGTAAATTCTAATCTCAAAAAATATCTTTATTTTATTGTCAGAAAAAAACTTAAACTTGAGACTTACCCTCTCAAATTTTTAATTGCACAATACAGTATAGTTACAATATTGTAGAGCAATTCTCTAGAGCTTATTCATCTTGGATAACTGATGTGATCCTTGCTTGAGTGTGGGGAAAGAATAAAGATAGTGACCAACTTTTGAGAGATGGTTCATATTGTATCAACCACACTCTCCTCTGCCTCTTTCTGTTTGTGGATCAAGAGAGTGGAGGTGTCCCACAGTAAGGAAAGAGAATGGTATCATTAGAATAATGCCTTTTTTTGTGTGTGAGGAAGATTGGCCTGAGCTAACATCTGTTTTCAAGTGGAGTGAGCCAACTTCACCACTGTGCAACAAGGCTGGCTCCTATAACGTCTATTTTTAACAAACTCTTATTGATAATTCTTAGGAAATTTTGTAATTATTATTTTCTCCACCTTGTTCTTAGAAAGTGAACACTTCTTGTAATTTCAAATGTATATGGATAAATCAGACCACGTTGTCTAAGTGTTTGTAGCCTAACAAAAGTGGATGATTTTTATAAACTGATGAACATAATGCAAGATAAAATGTGAAATGTGTCACAAGAATAGAAGTAGATTTGGGGGGGATAGGAGATATTATGGTTTCCAGCAGTAACAAAAGCTACTATTTTTTAAGTATTTACTATGTGTTAAGACTTAGGAAAAGTTGATTTACTTAATTTTCCCCACCATATTTTAGTAAGTATTATTATTATACTTGATTTTGTTACAGAATATATGACGAATCTATATTTGGTTTAAAGGAAGGAAGAGATGGAAATAGGATGGAAGAAACAGTGTTTTTTTCCTGCTTCAATCTTATATGTATAATGTCTAATTTTGTATAACAGGAATGTTTGACAGAGTCTGTCTGAAGATAAGAATTTGGCAGAAAGGCGCTCTTGAAACCCAATTTACATTGACTTTGGTCTGAGGTGGCCTCACCAATAAGCGGCTCAAAGGATATAACAAATGTATCATGCCTTCTCTCACACAGAATGGACCACATTTCTAAATCCCTCTTAACACGGCATCTCTCTTTCCAATAGTTAATACCCACCTTTGTTGTTTCTGTCACTGAGAAGATTATCTTGGCTCTGAAGCATTTAATATACCTGGAAAATATCAAAGTATTTATACATAATTGATAATTACATCTCAATTTCACTATCCATAACCTTTACCTTAGCTAAAAGCTTAACGTCTTTACCTAATATCTTTGATCCTGAAACTCCAACTGCAAATTGTAAGTTATTGGTACAGTACAGAACAGAACACTGGTGACTTTAATTCTTGAAAATGTTGTTTTGGAAGGCAGAGCCTTTGGAAGACTAAATATCTTAGTGTCTTTCTCCCCTTTCAGGAAAGAAAGGGCAGATTCAAAGAATCACATCTTCAAGAATTTCCACTGTGTCCCTGTCTTACATACAAATCTCTCAGTTTGAGGCTTAATATAAGAACTACAAAGGGAATAATATTGGACAAGGAAGGGGAAGTCAGTGTCTGATTCTGCTCTTAGTGATGAGGTTTCAGTGGGAGTTATTAAGAAGCTCCTGAGACATGCACATGTGTAAACACACACACACACACACACACACACACACATAGACAGATACATTTTGGTTTCTGTCCAAATTATTTAGAGGCAGTAGAGGAAATCTATCTGTTTATCCATCGCTCAATCAGAACTATTTTAAAACCTGCCAAATTCTGTGCCCAAGAGACTACAAGGGTCCAATTTTCATCGCTTGTAAAGCTAAGAGGACACTATATATAAATGTTTCAATTCGATTCTCAAAAAACTAGAAGAGAACTGGACCTTAAAGCCTTTGCTCCTAGTCCAGTATTTAATTATATGCAGACTTGTTATAGTCTCATGATGTTGCTATATGTCTCCACATGTAGAGAAACATGACTTAGATGATCTTTGAGGAATGCAATTTTTTCCTGTTTTCCAATACTGTATTCATATGGAATCTCTCAATTTGGATTACTGCTAGATAAGTTATGTTAGTAAAGCTGTCTACAAAATTACAATAGTTACTCACGCTTAACTCAAATTATTGAATGGTTTTTTCTTATGTAGAACGCACTTTCACTGTTTCCGGAATGCTTATGGGTTTGGATTTACCTGCTTTTCCATTTTTTTTAGTACATTGAACTAGTCTATACAGATTAAAAACTTCATGATACAGGTTGTGTGTTTGGGATGGGTAATTCTTCTCTTTTTTCCCTGCTTTCTGGGATATTATTGACATGTATCCTTGCTTATGTTTAAGGTATACAATGGTCGATTTGATACATTTATATGTTGCGAAATGGTTATCATCATAGTGTTAATTTACAGCTTCCTCACCTCACAAAAGTACCACTTTTTTGTATGTGATGAGATCATTTAAGATATACTCTCTTAGCCACTTTCAGGTATCATTATAGTATTGTTAACTATAATCACCATCTGTACATTAGATCTCCAAAACTTATTCACCTTATAACTGAGAGTTTTACCCTTTCACCAACATCTCATTTCACCAAACCCCCAGCACCCCCATACGACTCTCTGTTTCTGTGAGCTTAGAGTTTTAGTTTACACAGATATATGAGATAATACAGTATCTGTCTTTCTCTGTCTTACTTTACTTAGCATAATGCCCTCGATGTCCATCTAGTTGTCACAAATGGCAGGATTTCCTTCTTTTTTATAACTGATAATATTCCATTGTATATATATACCATGTCTTTATCCATTCATCCATTGATGGACACTTAGACTGTTTCCATATCTTGGATATTATGACTAATGTTGCAATGAACATGGGAGTACTGATACCTCTTTAGGATCCTGGTTTCATTTCCTTTGGGATAAACAGCCAGAGATGAGATTGCTGGCTCATATGATAGTTCTACTTTTAATTTTTTGAGAAACCTCTATACTATTTTACATAGTGGCTGTGCAAATTCACTTTCCCATCAACAGTGCACAAGAGTTTCCTTTTCTCCACATCTTCGCCAACACTTGTTATTTCTTGTCTTTCTGATGATAGACCTTCTTATAGATATTAAGAGATATCTTACAGTAGTTTTGACTTGCATTTCTCTGCTGGTTAGTGATGTTGCGCACCTTTTCACATAACTTTTGGGCATTTATATGTCTTGTTTGGAAAAATATCTATTCTGGTCCTCTGCCCATTTTTATATTGAATTGTTTGTGTTTTTGCTATTGAGTTGTTTGAGTTCTTCACATATTTCTGATATTAACCTCTTATCTGATTTATGATTTGCAAATATTTTCTCTCATTCTGTAGGTTGTCTTTTCGTTTGTTGATTATTTTTGTGCTGTACAGCAGCTGTTTAGTTTGTTGTAGTCCCATTTATTAATTTTTGCTTTTATTGCTTGTGCTTTTTGTGTCATATCAAAAATTATCGCCAAGATCAATATCAAGGAAACTTTACACTATTTTTTCTTCTGGGAGTTTTATCATTTCACGTCTTATGTTTAAATCTTTACTCTATTCCTAGTTAGTTTTTGTGAATAGTGTAAAATAGGAGCTTGATTTCTTTATTAAGCATGTGGTTATCCAGCTTTACCTGTACCATTTGTTGAAGACAGTATCCTTTCCCCATTGTGTATTCTTGGCTTCTTTGTTGATAAGTAATTGACTGTATTTGCATGGGTTTGTTTCTGGGGTCTTGATTTGTTCCATTGGTTTATATGTCTGTTTTTATTTCAGTACTCTACTGTTTTGATTGTTATGGCTTTATATATAGTTCGAAGTCATAAGTGTGATAGGCATAAAATAGAACACATGAAGGAGTAATCAACAAAGAAGATGGCACGCATCTCCACAGGAGCTTCTGCACTATTAAATGTTTGTTTACAACTAGCTTATAGAAAGTATGAGGATAAGTGAGGGTTGTCTTCTTGACTAGTCTTCTTTGGACACTCTCCTCCAGTGTACTATGTTTTGGGACCTGACCTTCTAGCCTACTGTCATTCTAGTTCCCAGGCTTACCTTGATCACCTTTTTCTTCCTCTTATTTAAATTTCCTTTCCCCATATCTCCCTCATTTCAGTTTGGTTCTCTGTGAATTCCAAGGGTGCAGTAGTACTTCCAGCAAATGTTTCTATGTATTGAGAGAATCATTTTAGAGACAAAGTCTTAGTCCTTGTCATCTAATCCAATTGTAATTTCTTAGTAATGAACTACATATGTTGAAGAGATTGTTGGAGTTCATCGTCTTCCATGTTCTCTTCCTTTTTCTGGTGACAGAGCAGGATTAAATTTTCCAGACTCCCTCGTAATTAACTGAGGCCATATGACTAAGAGCAGGGCAATGGAATGTGGTCAAAAGGGGTGCACATTACTTTCAGGACTGGCCCATAACCATCTCTCCTTTCTCACCATAATTCTTAATCCTCTCTCCTTTCCTCCATTTTCTGGATGAATGGAGAAGATTCTGAGAATCTAGAAAGAGGTGGAGCCCAAGATGGAAGCATCGGAAGCCTGTCTCTCTAAATGAGTGCATGGAACATCTCTTTCTGAAGACCAGTTCTGGCCTTTGACATGAGCAGGAAACAAACTTTTACTGTTTTTCACTACTTCCATTTTGAACTTTTTTTGTCACAGCGTTTATTTACTCAGATGAATAAATGAGTTCCAGTTTCTATGGCTTGAGCTTTATCATAGTGGGAGTCATTGTACAGTAAAGCCAACAATAGATCTCAGTGAAATATCAGCTGGATTGTTAGATAAACCTTCTCCTAGCACCATTTTCATTCCTTTCATTTCATAGAGACTAGCAAATTCTCAGATCCACTGATTAAATCCTTGTGCTTTTTATATCTTTTCTTTACCTTCTAGTGGATTGAGTGGGAAGCATAAAGTTATGAGGTCTCTAAGTGCAGAAACAATGAGGACCACAAAAAGGAAATGTTAATTATGTGATGCCATGTGATGGAGGTGGTAGCTAATGGTATGGTGGTAATCATATTGTATTATACAAATTTATCAAATCAGCATGTTGTACAACTTCAACTTACAGAATGTTACATGTCCACTATATCTCAACAAAGCTGGGAAATAACCTCCAAAAAACCAAAAAACAGAAACAAAGGGGAAATTTAGGCCTGTCCAGTCTGCGACTGGGATAATCCTGCTATGTAATGGTCAGCTGCTTCCCAAATGCTTAGTATTTGTCTTCCCTTAAGCCTTTCATTAATCCGTGTGAGTTTTCCACAGCCTGTACCCATCAGTGTTATTTCTTTCTGAATACTCCCTCTTACATCATTGCCTCCTTCTGCCCAGGAGGAAACTATAGCCTTGGAGTGAGTATGGGGATCCTCTCTCCCCTGTAGAAGTCATGGATTTGCATTGCTCAGGTGACCATAGATGGAGTTCTTCATCTTGAAATTTCCTTTTAAATATCAAATACTGGTATTAACTCCTTGAATGTACTAGTTCCTTGTTATAATGAGCTGACTGTTGCATAATGTGGCACACTTTTATACTATTCTCTCCCTCTGCACGTATTGATTTCTTTCCTTGGATTGCCCCTCTTTGCCTTTTTCCCCTTGAAAACATCTACTTATGGTCAAATTTCTTCTGAAGTTCTCAAGTAAAGTGCCTACAATATTTCCACAGCACTTTGACCATATCCTCTTAAAGCATCTTGGAATATGACTGTGGGACAGTGACTATCTTTAATCTTCCTGCAGCAGTCTTAGTCCTACCATTGTGAGTCACGTAATATGTGTTTTGTCAATATTTGAGGCATGAATAAGTGAGAGTGGGTACTCAAAGTCATGATTAGGCCTCACTTTAAGGCAGTATCACCTATAAGTCCCAGCACATAATATAGGACCCGCCTCTTTTATGACTCCATGGTATCCATAGATGCCCCTGTGCTTTTAGCATTAAGGTGATCTCTTGCCATTTTGAGAAAGTGAAATTTGATATCTATCTTTAAATTTTAGTGTTATGTCATCCTTATAGAATTTAGATCCTTTCTGAATGTCCTAGTCATTTCTTTAGTTCCCTCATGCCCGACTTCATTTCCTGATTCATCAGGGTGTAGATCATAGGATTGTGCAAAAGAGAGATGACAGTGCAGGTGATCAAAATGGCAGTATCTGTGGTGAGGGCAGTGAAGGGCCAGGTATAAACATAGACACAAGGCGCAAAGTGCACCGTCACCACAGTGATGTGTGTGGTGCGGGTGGAGTTGAATTTCCTCTTGCTCTCTCAAGTATGAGATCTCAATATCTTCAAGATGACTGTGTAGGATATGAGGAGAAAGAAGAGTAAAAACCAACTGATTAATCCCTTATTGGAAATTATCAGGAGCTCCAGAGTGACAGTGTCAGTGCAAGTGAGTTTGAGAACCTGGGGGACATCACGGTAGAAAGTGTGAGGAACATTGGTTGCATAGAAGGGAAGGGGCAGCAACAGAGAAATCTTTATGATAGAACGGACAAAGGCCCCCAACCAGCAGGCTGAAACCAGGCTAGCGCATCATCGCTTACTCCCTATGGTCATATAATGGAGGGGTTTTGAGATGGCTACATAGCAATCAAATGCCATTTGAGAGAGACAAAACATCTGCACCTGCCAGATGGTGGAAGAACATTTGAGTGACACAGGCATTGAAGGAGATGGTTTTTGTTTCTGATAGAGGATCAGCTAGGACCTTAGGAGCTATGATGGAGGAAAAGTGGATGTCAAGAACAGATAGACTGTGGAGCAGGAAGTACATGGGAGTGTGAAGGTGAGCTTCGCAGGTAACTGTAACCATGATGAGGAGGTTTCCCATAAGAGTTGTCATGTACACCAAAAAGAACAAGACAAATAAGACCCAACTCAGCTCTTGAAACTTGGTAATTCCCAGGAAAATTGATTCTTTCACTCTAGTATAATTTCCATGAACCATTGGGTCACAAATTCTTTTTGAAGCATATCTCTAGAAGAAAGTGCAGCACAGTTAAAGACTGGGATATTAAATCTACTGTAGTCTGTTCTGTTACTTGAGTTTGGTGTTTTAGTGGGGAGGATGTTTTTTTATGCATGCCCTATGTCTACAATTTTGTATGCTACCCTTAGATGGAAGATACCCAGGTTTTTCACTCAGTCACCTAAACAGGTTGGTTCTATCACTGTGGCCCCTGAAACACGGCTGACAGGTCTTTGAACCTGTTCAATTCTACTTTTACTCTAAAATATGACACCTAAAACAATAAAAAATAAGCATAAATTTGACATGAGAAATTTTTGTTCACAGAGGACACCATTATGAGAATTAAAGATAACCTGCACATGGGAGGATATTTACAATACATGTAGCTGAGAAATGTTTCACGTCCAAAATATATAAAGAACTCCTGCAAATCAGTAAAAAGAAGATAGATGAACAAACCACAAAATGGCAAAAGACACGATCCAAACTTTACAAAAGAAGATACTCAAATGCCAATTAAATTTCATTAATTATCAGGGAAATGTTAATTAAAATTATAGCAAGAAACTACAACCTACCTACCAAAATGGCTAAACTGAAAAAATGAAAAATATCAAGAGATGGTGAGGACGTGGAACAATTGGTACTCTCATAGCCTGCTGGTGAGTCTGTAAAATTGGGATAACCATGTTGCTGTTTGATTGTATTGACTGATGCTATATATCTATATCTACATATATATGTATATCTATCTGTATATGTATATCGGTATGTATATCTATATCAATCTAATCATCTATCTTAGGGTAGAGATATATATATATAAATTGTTCAGTTGTTGATGTTGTTATATATATACATACATACATATTTATGTATATATATATGTGTGTGTGTGTGTGTGTATATCTCCATCCTAACAACAATCTATATCACTCCTAGGAAATAAGTAGATATGATATGTCCACCAAAAGACATATCCTAGAATATTCATAGCAGCATTGTTTGTAATTGAGTCAAAATGGAAAATGGCACAATTGCCTACCAACAGTAGAAAAAATAAATAACTTGTTAAATTCATAGAATACTACACAGCAATGGGAATGAGCTACATATATTACATGAAACAACACAAATGAATCTCAAAAACCCAATGTCAACTTAAATAGTCCAGGCACAAAAGAGTGTGAAATCTCTTATTTTTTTCACATAAAGAAAAAAAAATTACAAAACTAAAGGGAATATGAGGGAGGCTTTTCAGGTACCGATAATGTTCTGTTTCTTGATCTGAGTGCTTGTTACAAAATATAATCTGCTTGGGGGAAAATTCATTGAGCTGTACACCTATGTGCATTTTTCTGTATGCATGTACATCATCCTTCAGTAGAATATTAAGAATAATTAACATGGTGATCATAACATTTTAATTTCATGTAAAGAATGACTTTCATTTAAAGTGAAATTTAATTGACCACCACTTCATAATGGTTACCTTTATAGTTGTATAGTTACAGTCTTTACCAGTTACAACCTGAGAATTATGTTTTTTTTCCCTCTCACCTACAGACTTTAGGTCCTCCCAAATTATTGTGTTATTCAGGTTGCCATGCTGTCCACTTGTAATTTTTTCTCAGATTCTGGTTTCAATTTCTCTATTTTTTTCATTTTGCTCTTTAAATCTTAGAAAATATCTTTAAGAGACCACGTTCCTCCAACCAGCAATCTCCTTTTTGCTCACACAGAAGAATAAGACAGGAGCCCCATTTCTGACTCCGTTGTCATCAGTTAGGATTCATCTCAATCTCTCCCTCTTTGATGTTTATGTCAACAATATCGAGTGATAAGAATGAATGTGCAGAGTAATGAACGTAGGAGATTTCAGGTCTCTAGAATCCCAGAAGTAAGAATTTCCCACACTATACTTACCATAGCTTGAAAGTGGAGAAATCATCCCCAAAGGAGTCTTTGGTTAATCTGGCATGTAGAAATACATTTTAATGAATGACAGCAGCCCACTCTAGAATCTTTCTTTTGGATATTGGAATGATAAGTCAATGATTTTCAAATATCCTACTCAGGAAACCACTGTGACAAGCCTAACAGCTTCCTGTGTCACCTGTCCTCTCTCTTCCTCTTTTCTTTCTCTCTCCTGTTTCTTTTACTTTTCCTATTTTATTTCCTTCTTTGTTCCTTCCTCTAGATACCATTTTTATGACTGTATTAGGGTTCACCAGAGAAACAGAGCTTATAGGATATATACAGATATATAAAGGAAAATTATCATGAAGAATTGGTTCACGTGATTATGGAGGCTGAGAAGTCCCACGATCTGCAGTCTGCAAGCTGGAGACTCAGGAAAGCTGGTGGTGTAATTGAATCTTAGTTTGATGGCCTGAGAACCAGGGGAGCCAATGGTGTAAATCCTAGTCTGAAGGCAGAAGATGAGATGAGATGTCCTAGTTCAAGCAATGAGGCAGGAAAATGGGGGTGAATTTCTGCTTCCTCCACCTTTTGTTCTATTTAGGCCCTCAATGGATGATGTCTACATATGTTGGGGAAGCAATTAATGTGTTTTACTCAGCCCATCAATTGAAATTCTAATCTCATCTGGAAACACTGTCACAGACACACCCAGAAATAATGCTTAATCTTGGCACCCTGTCATCCATCAAGATAACACATAAAATTAACCATCATAATGACATTGAGATGGTCTTTTTTGAGGGAAATGTGACTCAAACATAGATCTTTTCCTTAGGAAGTTTACAGTTAAGCCAATAAAAGTGTTGCAGACTGTGGAGTCAGCAGAAAGAAAAGTGAGGAGTTACAAAATCATGGGGATATATAGGAAAATAGTACCGTTTGGGCATATAATGTTTGTAAACTCCATCCAGGAGGTGTACTGAACAGTATCCAGTCCCACACTTGCATTTTGGATATATATATGTAGATCATCTGGAGCATTTAAGCAATTTAGGTTTTATAACTTCCTAGTTGGTGTGACCTTGGGTAAGTTACTCAATAATTGTACCAAACCAATGAAAAATACACGTTAGGTTCATAGGGCAGGGCTTGGAGTCACTTCTTAGCCTGCACCATTATACTTTACCCACAATACGATGATAATAAGACCTACCTCATACGATGAGATTTTATGTCTGTTTTGGAAACTGAAAGAAGCTGAGGATTCTGATGTTGCCAATCTGTTCAGCCCGAGGTGAGTGCTTCTTCTGTTACAAATGCCAGGTTCATCTGTGGGGGTTTGTCTGAGAGTGGCTCATCTTGCTATTGACCCTGTGGTTCAACTCCCTCTTCTCAACAGTTGGGGTAAGTGGCAAATGCGATCTCTCCTTTGGGGATATTTTCCTTTTCCCTTAGGGGTTTGAGGTAAGACATACGTTCAAAAAATCAAAGTATTGTATCACAAACCTGCTTATAAACATAAATAAATGTTTGTATGGAGTTGTAAATAAAGATATTTATATTATAAACATTTACAGAAAGAAAATAAATTATAATCCTCATTAACAAATACATTCATCTGGACATCAGGCTCCAGGGGTGTCCATGCAGCTTTCAAGGTCTCAACATTATGGAAATGTGGGCATAATAATGGAGCTCTGCTTTGCTTATTTTTTCTTGCTTTAAGCAAACATTTATGGGATGATTCCTATGCGTATGTGGGTTTAAGAAGCCTGCACATGGTAAGAGAAGTGTAGCTGAAAGTGTGTTAGCATGAGAGGATATCAGAGGTGACATTGAAAAAAGAAAAAGGCAGAGTTTGAAAAGCAAACTTTGCAGTCTTTAGAGGCACCTCCACCAAGAACCTGGGTTAACTACGTAGCACTCCAATGGCAAGATGCAGAAATTAGTTCTGAGTAGCATTATCTCAAATGAACTCCCCTTGAATATAATGGATCTGGTCTGTTCCTATGGATGCTATCTTTTTACAAAGAGTAGGAAGAATACTTTTAAAGTATATGATTATGCACACTGCATTGAAACTAATGCACCTCAGAGGGAGAGGGGGAAATGGATAAAGAAATACTATTTGATGTGTTATTGTAAGGTTAAAATACAGATCACAAGGATTTCTTAGAAATCACCCTAAAGGGGACCATCCTTTGGAAACAAGCTTATCAAGCATCTTGGAAAGAACCTGCAAGCTGAGTGTAATCCCCATACCCCAGCTTCCCACTGAGCAAATGTTGCTCCTTTTTCTCTTTATTATTATTGGAAAGCCTTTGCTCTTGATTGAATCCCTAAAAGTTTTAAGAGCATTATTCATATTCAGTAGCACATAAGGGTACAGATAGGCTAGCCGTTAAAACACCTTACTTAAAGCCCCCAAACTTCCATTCCCAGCCAAGAAGCAGAGCTGATTGGCTGCACTTACTGAATTCAGGAATTTCTGTCTTTGAGTGCTGTTTTTCCAAGGCAATCACCCTCCTGAGAGCTAGGGATATTAGCAAACTCTAAACTGCCTTCAGAACCCCTCCAAAATCACCATCCTTCCAAGTAGAATGCAGTACATCTCCTGGAGCCAACTGACCTTCTTCCAACATTTTGCAAGCCACATTTCCCCTCTTCCTAGTATTGAAAAACTACCTCTTCTGTTTGCTTCATTAAGAGTTTTGGTTTCAATAGGAACATTTCATGCAATTGCAGTATTTCTGAAAAATCAACTCTAACCACTTTTCAGTTTCAGACGTTCACAAACTCCAACACTATCTGACGTCAGTCACCTAGTGAGAAATTGATTCTCTTATGATGCTCCAACTGCACCTTAAAGGAACTGGATTCTGGGGAAATTCTATGTTTAATGAAAAGCCTACCTCAAGGCTAGTGATTTGTTATCTTCTTCCTTCAGATGGGAAAAGCCAACCTCAGGGAATCAATCAATTTTGATTCTTACGCTTTGACTTACAGTGCCTCAGCCATCACTATTAGTCCTTCATAAAGCCTAATAAAGAAATTAGCAAAGGGAATATTGTTGGGTATGAAAGTGGAAGCTGAGTGTCCAATTCAATGGAGTTCCCATGGGAGTCATTAAAATGGCATCAAGCTCTCCTACTCTCTTGCACTTATCTCCTCTCTGTTCCATCTCATAAGTAAATACAGATGCACCGGTGTACATTCAGTCATTATCTTTTTCTCTAGACAGTGCATTTATCCCTCTTGACTCAAGAAGGAGGTGTCATGCACACCATGGACTGTGCAGTCTTTCGCTTGACCAAAATCAGTTTGCTGGCAATCGACTTGGAAATAAAACTTGAATAAAATGGTAGCAATGGAAAAATCAAAGTTCTGTGGCTGCTGTCAGGGCAGCTCACAGAGACTGAATGTTGTAGATTTATATGTGCAGTTTCTGTTTAATGCAATATATACATTGACACTAATCAATTATTTTAATCTACATCTCTAAGATCCACAGCACACTTAGAATCCAGGGAGGAAGCATGTGACAGCTCTTGATATTCATCAGTTTAATTACTTCAGAATTATTTTATTTTATTGGGTTTATGGTTACCCAGAGATGTTGATCATTGAAATGTTTGATTCAGGGAGCAATGTTGGAGAGGATAGTATGAAAGGCTTGTGTGCCCAGAGCCAGTTGACTTTTCTGGCTCTTAGCAGCAGAGCTTAAAAAATAGTAAAAGTTGATTTAATTGGAAAAAAAATGCAGCTCAGGTTTTGATTTTATGTCATCCAGATAAATGATATATGTTTGTGCAGTCAGATGCAATTCTTTCCCCTTCACCTAAATTAATGAATCAGATTGTGTTGTGTGTTTACGTGGTTTGAGAAAGTCTCAGTGACAATGATGTGACAGGGGTTCCTGGGTTCTTGCGCCATTGGGATTATGCTTCTGAGACACAGTGATTCAGACCCTAGAGATCTTCGGTGCCGTCCAATTCTGACATAGTGATAAAAATCTAATTTGAGTGAGCCACAAGATCTAGGAAGGAAAGGAAAGGACACATTGGCATGAAATAGGGTATAAGTGGTTTTTGGTGTGCATTTTTCATAGGCAATTTCACATAGAAATGTTCAGGAACTTGAGACCAGAGATACCTGAGCAAAGGTAGCAGGACCCTGTGAATGGTGATTTAACATGTATGAATTATTGTTAGAATTTTCATGTCAGGGGAGCTAGGTTAATATTGTAAAAAGTAGAATGGACTGACCAGGTGACAGGAAATGGCAATCAATTGAACCAGTTAGTTAATGAATGCTTCCGGGGCCATTCCACATTCAATGTGGGACATAAGTGAAGTTTGTCCTCAACACTCAGTATCCTTTGGCTAACTTTCCTTGAGCTCTTTTTTGTCCCATGGGATTTGACATATTCCTCTGATCTTTTACTTCTACTCTAAAAGCCAAGATTTTATCTTTGACCCATTACTTTCTTTAGATATGAAACTCTCCTATGCTTTATCTCATCAGCTTAAGGATGGTTCTTCAAGCTGTAAAAATAACAAGCAAAGTTATTGTCATATTTTAATGACAGAAAGCTAGAAATTTTAAGATGAAAGATGCTTTGAATTCAATGTGCATTCCCATATTTTCTACCTCATTAGTGTTTTCCAAGTAATGGTGAGTATGGGCCACATGGGAGGAGTGTGAAACAGGTCAATGTAGGACATCATGTGTGTTAGGCCGAGCAATACAGATGATATCAAAATGACATTAGTTTTTCCCTAAGCATTTACTATTTTTAGGCATTGTATGTTTCACATATACCATCTCATTTTAACCTTCACAACAACTCTATGAGATAGATATTATAAGTATCTTTGTATAGGTGAACTATGACCTGTGAAAAGATAAAATAACTTGCTTCAGATCTCACTGCTGGTGGATGACAGAGATAGGATTTGGACTCAGGTTTGTATGACTCTGAAGTTAGAGCTTTCAGCTGTAATACTTTACTTTTACTGTGTTTTTCTAGACAAAAACACTAGCCTGTACTTCCAGTTCAAAACACCCACTGACTGAAAACTAGATTCATTAGAGTTTTATCTTCTCTAACCCTTCCCTTCTGGGAAATGCAAAGTGGGAAGAGTGCAAATCCTCAATGAGGAAGCCAGTCTCAGATTGGCCCTGGTAAGGCTGTAATTGGAAAATCAGTTCTTGAATAATGAGAATGGCTTTCTCTTTGTGGAGGATCCCTGAGGTTCTGCCTTTGTCGAAACTGATCACAATAATGTGAATCTGGCACATCTATTTCCACACGAGATAAATCTCTTTAGGCCATTACGGAAAATATTTCAAAGTTTCGTCATTACTGATGGGAATCAAGACAGACAACCATTATCTACCTTTGAGGGTCTCAAGGTCACCAGACCTTTTAGAGTTGAAGCAGAAAAAATGTCTTATACTGTGATGGGCCATATATACCCATATATATGTACTTCAGATGCACTGATCAGGAGATCCTTCTAGAGCAGGATTTCAGTCTGGCATAGACATGTAATGTAACAATTTACATTCAATTGGTGGAAGAGCAATTGATTTGGTTTCGGAAGACATCTCTGTAATTAAGTTGATATG
The DNA here is from genome assembly GCF_041296235.1 of Equus asinus. Classification (NCBI taxonomy): domain Eukaryota; kingdom Metazoa; phylum Chordata; class Mammalia; order Perissodactyla; family Equidae; genus Equus; species Equus asinus. The sequence continues at coordinate 36,880,850 of NC_091806.1, read as the reverse complement.
AGATCTTGAGCAAAGCAAACCTATGTCTAGGTTTCTATTTACTTACCTCTTGAAAAGGAATTGGATTCAGCAGTCTCTTCACCTGCCTTATAGTTTCCTGACTGACACATGGTTACTTTGGTATTTCAATGAAAATACATCAACCAGCTCAATCCTATAACACTAGTTCTTTCATGCTTACCAGAAGCTTGAGTTATCAGCAACCTATTAACTTAACTGGAAAAATAAATTGTTACCTATTAAGTGTTCTATCACAGAAGGCGTGAGTCTTATTTTCAGTCTCCTAATGGCTGACTTCATTTTCCACTTCTTCAGAGTGTAGATCAAGGGGTCCAGCAGAGGGGAAATGACAGTGAAGGTGACAGAGATGGCCATATCTGTGGAAAGGGCAGTAAAAGGCCTGGGATAGACATAGATACTGGGTACAAAGTGCAGGGTCACCCTGGTGATATGTGAGGTGCAGGTGGAGATGGTTTTCCTCCTGTCCGAGACCTGAGTATCATTAGGATGACTGTGTAGGACACAAGTAGGAAGATAAACCACAGGGTAGTCACTAAAACATTGCTGGAAATTATCAGGAGCTCAAGTGCAAAGGTGGCTGTACAGGCGAGTTTGAGGACCTGGGGGACATTGCAGTAGAAGCTCTCAAGAACATCGGGTCCACAAAAAGGGAGGGACAGCAAGAGGAAAATCTGCATGATGGAATGGACAAAGCCCCCCACCCAGGAAGCCACAATGAAGGCAGTGTATCGGCCCCTAGTCGTGATGGCCACATAGTGCAGAGGCTTGAAGTTTGTTATCTAGCAATCAAACACCATCACCGAGAGAGAAAAAATGTCTGCCCCACCAATGAGGTAGAAGAAAAACATCTGTGTCGTGCATCTTGTATAGGAGATGGTCTTTATCTTTGACAGCAGGTCTCTGGGACCTTCAGAGCAGTGATGGAGGAGAAGTAGATGTCAAGGATAGCTAGATTGTGGAGAAGAAAGTACATGGGGATGTGAAGGTGAGACTCACAGGTCTCAGTGACCATGACGAGGAGGTTTCCCAGTAGAGTTGTCCTATACACAAAACAGAAAAAGAGAAACAAGACGAAGCTCATGTCTTCGGACCAAGTAAGTCCCAGAAATAGAAATTCTTTTATCCTCAGGCCATTTCCCAACTCCATTGAGTCATATTTGTTCATCCACATGTAGCTTGGAAAAAATTAAGTGTTATTTCAGAAAGGGTTTACTCTGTCCTAATAGATTCAGGTTTAGAGTCAGGTATTAGGTCTGAAGACTAGTGAGGTGTTACCACCACATAAAGAGCTGTTCTGAGGTTGTAGCTAATGTTTCCAAAATGATATCTTTTACACAAGCATGCATTTATTATCTCTTTTGTAAATTACAAATGTTTTAGAAAATGCATAAGAACAATGTTCTTGGAATGTAAGTTTTAAGTATCAAAAATGAACAGGTGAATGTTAAATATTCAGAAATGCACTATTGTGGCATGAAGGATATAAAAATGGATGCAGCTGGTGTATGGATAAGGCAGTGCCTATTTGGTACGACTGGGGTCCTTTGAGGTTCAACAGGAGTGTGGGTTTTTTTTCCAGACTGAGTTCTCCCTTTAAATAGTTGAAGAACTCATATCTGCAAAATGGTTCTCTTTGGACTGAATTCCACAGCAGCACTCCTTTTTTTTTTTTTTTAAATATTGGCACCTGAGCTAACATATATTGCCAATCTTCTTTTTTTCTTTGCTTCTTCTCCCCAAAGCCCCTCAGTACATAGTTGTACATTCTCGTTGTAGGTCCTTCTGATTGTGCTGTGTTGGACACTGCCTCAGCATGGCTTGATCCTAACCAGTGAAACCCTGGGCAGCCAAAGTGGAGCCTGTGAACTTAACCACTTGGCCACAGGGCAGGCCCCCGCTCCACCCTTTTTTAAGTCAGAAATTTAATGCTATTAAAAATTAGAAAATTTTAAAGCCAAAAAATTCTTCTCTGTTGCTCCATTCTTCTTAAGGGGATTACTTTATTTATGTCTTTACCTCAAACTACTTTAGGTACCAAAACCCCTGGGTGTTGAAGAGCTCCTAAGGTATTAAAGGAAAGCGGTAACTCAGGGATTCTGTTCCGTTTATTGTTCAGATTTATTTCTTAAAAGTTATTTTTGTACTATGCTATCATTGATATTCAATAGGCTCATGTATTTGAAGTATATGCTTTGATGCATTTTTATATGAGCATATACCCATGACATCATCACTATTTTTAAGATAGTTAACATTTATGTCACCTCAAAAGTGTCCCTGTGACCCTTGTAAAATGTGCCCTCTGCCCATCCTTCTTCAAGCAACCACTGATTTGCTTTCTGTCACTATCCATTCATTTGCATTTCTCTACAAATGGAATCCTACAGTACGGACTCCTTTTTTGTCTGGTTTGTTTCATTCATAGAATTCATCCATGTTTTTGTGTGTACGAATATTTTGTTCCTTTTCATTGTATGGACATGCCGCATCTTGTTTACTCATTCTATTTTTGCTGGACATTTGGATTATTTTTTGGTTTTGACTATTACAGATAAGGCTACTATGAATATTTGTGTACAGGTCTTTGTGTGGACACAAACTTCCATTTCCCTTAGGTAAGTACCTAGGAATAGAATGGCTGTTAGTCTTAAGATTCAATAATAAAAAAAAAAAAACAACTGAATAAAAAAAGGGACAAGTGGTCTGAATAGACAACAACAAGATACAGGGATAGCATACAAGTACGAGAAAAGATACTCAACATCATTTATCACTGAGGAAATATAAATTAAAGCCATAGTGAGATAACAGTACACATCAATTAGAATGGCTAAAATAAAACAGACTTGTATCAAGAGTTGACAAAAATGTAGAAGAATTGGAACTCTGGTGGGAATGTGCAACGGTGCAACCAGTTTCCAAAAACAGTTTGTCAGTTTTTTAAAATGTTAAGCGTATTCTTACCATATAATCGTATTGTTTTTGGATGCCTTTCTTTTTTCTTGAATCTTTGAAATAAACATTAATTTCTTTCTTTGCAGTCTATCTCCCTTTTCTCACCATAATCAGAAACAAAAGTTGAGCGTCACTTCTCCCACTTTTTGGGTGTTTCCCAGTTCAAATGAAGATATTTCTTTTCACTTAGCTCACTTTCCTTTCAAGTTTTCTTTTGTCTGCATGCAATTTTGTCCCAAGTCTACTTAATATGGAAAACTTAAAAAGCTACCAAGAGCATCATAGCATACAGGGAGATAATGGGGGCCTCTGGCATCACACAGCCTGTTCAGCTTCTAGTTGGGCACTGACTGGTTGTGCTACAGAAGTTACTTTACCTCTTTGGCCTCAGGCTCTGCATCAATATTTGGAAACAACGGCATCTCCCTCGAGTGATTTTTGTGAAGATTAAATGAGTGAATCTATGAAAAAGCATCAAAACTTAGATTATTGCCTAATCAATAGTGTGAGCTTATACATGTGTTGCCTTAAAGAAAAACTCCAGGTTAGTAAGTGTCACAGATACACAGCTTCTTTAAATGTACTGACAGTCTTTTAGAGGAGCTGTACATTTCCCAGAAGATGTATTCTAAAACAGCTTCATCAGAACATACTGTTTTGGGGGAAATCAGAAGTGTTTTTTTTTCAGTGTCAATGAGAGTGGCCCAGAGGGTGGTGACAGTGTATGGTAGTACAGAGAGTGCTTGCTTGGTTTGGCTTCTTATCTGACAACATCTTAGCAGACCAAAGAAGTCAAATGCAGGTCTCTGCAGTGAGAGCCATCTGGGATCAAGTGCTGGCTTTGTCCCTGTGTGACTTGGGTAAGTGAGAGACCTCATGGAGTCTCTACTTCTTCAGCTATAGAATGGGGGTTATAGTAATACCCACCCAACAGGGAAGTTATGGGGATTAGGTGAATTAACATATGCAGAGTCTCAGCACACATGGCTAGTTATTGGTTATAATTAGTACTATGTTGGGTAACCTTAACACTGCAAGCTCAGTGGCGAATGGATTGTGTTGAACTAAACAGTATGTGAGCCATCAATTCCGACTAGTTTAAAGAGAGGAAACGATCACCAGAAAACATCAACTTAATATAGTTACTAGAGATATAGCAGAGGTCCAATCTAGTTATGAAAGCAGTCCACAGGGACTGCATGTAAATAACAGACTATGGTCTACACAGAAGGGTAGAAGGTGGACAGGACCTCAGACCCCAGGTCAGGCTCGTTTGTCAGAAAGGAATGGGTCCCATGTTGACAAACTACTTTTGGTAATTTGGACAACATCCTCCACATTCTGCTCCATCTTTCTGCTATTTTTAATCCATCTAATTATTTAGCAAATATTGATAGAAAATTGGAAGAGTTCTAGGTTATTTGAGAGAAAGGAATATAATCCAAAAGCAGTAGAGAAAGAACTGAAATCTAATAGTGATATGGGAGTGTTGGGGACTGTCTAAAGACAAATGAGCTGTGCGTGAGAAAACTGTGACTTTCCACCAAGAGGCTCAGAGAAACCTGCATGGAGGAGGTGACACTTATGTTTGGGACATGTGGGTGTGGACAGAATGGGAGATCTGCCTTTAGGGGACCACTTGAATATATAAAAGTTGCTCATGAGTCAGGAGTTTGGCTGGAAAGGAAGGATACAAATATGAAAGCATGGAAAGACATAGGAAAGCAAATCATTGCTATAAATTTTTATTTTTTGGTAAATCTAGAGAAGAGTATATAGGTGTTCATTGCACTATTCTTTTAACGTTTTTTGAAGGTTTGACATATTTTATTTTCTCTCTAGTTTTAAATTTAGTGTAAGAAATACTTCTATAGATTTCAGTCTGATCCATCTACGGGAAATAAGCCTGAGAAAAATCTCTTCTTTGTGTAATTCAAGGGATTCCGGAAAAAAAGTGTTGCCTTTTTTCCAATTCCAAACTAAACTCATTTCCATGACTCTCATTTCACAAGATCATCTTTGTTTATATTTCTTAGCTGTGCTGTCACTGAAGTTTCACCCTGGAATGTAGCATCTTGTTTATTTATTACATTATTTTACATTCATAAATATTAATGATTACATGTAGAGTGAAATTATTCTCACTTTTTCCCCATGCTTATGCATAGACTTCCAGACATCACTGGCATTCACACTGATGTAAAGTTATATTTCTTACCTAAAGTCTCCAACCTCCTTCTCCAACATTTTAAATAATGTTCACCTTGGGAATCATTCAGCTTCAGAAAATTCTGTTAAATACCCCTGTCAAAGCCAGTGATTTCAGTGGCTTCCATTGTGTCTTTATGTGGAAAATGGCAGACACAGGAAATAATATTTTCTTGGTTCGTCCACACTGATTGACAGTGCTCCATCATGTTTACCAATTCCTTGATCTCCAAACTAGTGTGAGAAGTATCAGAGGGAATATAATTGGTTGTGGCTGTGAAAAATTCTGCTGAGGGTTAGGTGGTTTCAGCGAGAGTAATTAAGATGTAACTCAGGCACGTATACTTAGGAAAGTGCTTTTTGTCTTAGGTCTAAAATTTTCTAGCAGTGACAAGGATTCTCTTCTTGACCACATTCTACTCAGTCTTCCCTGAACTTTTCAACTGGGCTGCTACTTTTGGACCTCAATGTTTGTCTCTGCATTGTCCAATTTTAAAAAAACCCTGCTAAGCTAGTTTAGGAAGAACTACCCATCCTCCATATCGTATCACCCTCTATTCAGGTTCCTCACCTTCCACCATCTCCCCAGTGATGTCTGACAACTCTGGCCTGAATTTAGCAATAATCCTCTGAGGTCAGTTTAGCATTCCATTAAGAATTCCACCTTACTCTTAATATTTCCTCTTAGTAGTTTTCCTATTGGGAAATAAATGTGAATTCTTAAGGATTCTGAGCAATTTCCTTAGGCAGTTTCATGCACACAGAGTGATTCCTGAAGTGTGACACTCAAGTATTGGAAGTAGCCTGACGAGGTTATGAAGGTGAGTCTGAGGGAGCTCTCAAAGAATTGATGACCAAAGTGGGTGATGCAGTTCTCACAGGATACACACGCAACCAGAAAATCCACACTGGATCCATCAGCAAATCCCACTTGCTTGACCTTCAAAGTTGTTTGAAATTCTCACCACCTCTACTGTTATTACCCTAAATCTTGTTTCCATTATTTCTTTCATGGGACTATTGCAGTAACCTCTTAATTGGTCTCCATGTTTTTGTCCTTGCCCTACTTCAGTCTATTCATAACAGTAAGCACTGCATTGCTGTTAAAACATGCATCACTATTCTGCTCTTCAACGCCCTCCAAATGCATCACATGTTACTTAACGTGAAAGTCAAAATCCTCACAATGGTCTAAAAGGTCCTAAGGACCTGGTCTCACGGCCTCATTGTCTCTCTGACTTCAATCATTACCTGTCTCCTCCTTGCTTCCTCTCATCCCCTTACAAAGACCTGGGCACATCCCCACCTGAAGACCTTTGCATGTCTGATTTTTGAACTGAAATTTGTACTGGGATGTGCACATTTTTCTAGTTTCAAAAATTTTAAGATCTAGGATCTACCTTCAAAAATGATGGGCAAAAAAGAAAACCTCCCAGCAGCTGTAAATAGCAGAAAAATAAACAAATCAAAACCAAGCTCATATGTTGAATAATGTTTTGCAGTTCATGCCCATGTTTTTGAATGTATATGCATAGTCTGAAGCAGCTTCATAGGTTTCTGTCAGTTTTAGGGAGTCATGTTAACAGAGAATAATCACAAATCAATTGTTTTCTTATCCCTACTCTCCAATGATTTGAGGAACAGCAATGAGTGAGAGGCGATATTCATTCACTGAGTTCTTTAATTCAACCATTTTTTGGACAGTTTTCTCTGTTATACTTGCTGTGCCAGGTGCTGGAGACACAATAAAGAAAGCGTAGTCCTACTTGAGGAATAGGAAGAAGGAGGACAGGGAATTGGAAACAAGGTCCTGAGTGTGGTGCTCGAGCTGAGCCCCAGTCACTGAGCCAATGTCATGGAAGTGTGGCCAGTAGGTGTGGGGTTCAGAGGAAGGTCAGGATAAGGACCTACACAAGGTCACAGAACCCATAGTTATTGGGGTCCACCTTCTAACTCAAGCTGTGCTAGCTTCAAGGAACTTGCATTCAACCACTGGAGTGTGGGCTTTAGATGGAAAAATCTTCAGGTAATGGTTATTTAATTTATTCATATAAGAGAGTCCAAGGAGGAACTTAATTTGAGTGTGCTTACTTCATTAAAATGTGATTACTTCATGAAAGACAATTCTTAACACCTCCACCATTATTATGCTAAGTCATGTCTTCACTATTTCTTTCACGGGACTATTGCAGTAGCCTCTTAATTGGTCTACCTGTTTTTGTCTCCATCCCTCATCAGTCTATTCATAATGGTAGCCCCTGCAATTCTGTTAAAACCTGCATCATTGTTCTGCTCTTCAAAGTCCTCCGAATGCATCCCATTCTCCTCAATGTGAAAATCAAAATCCTCACAGTGGTCTAAACATTCCTAAAGACCTGGACCTATGACCCCATTATGTCTCCAACCTCAACTGTTACCTCTCTCCTCCTCTCATCTACTTACAGAGGCCTGCTTACTGTTTCTTGGATGCTCTGGACACACCCCCCTCGCATGGACATTGCATGTCTGATTTTTGGACTGAGATTTGTACTGCAACATGAACATATTTCTTGTTTCAAAGATTTTAAAATCTAGAATCTACCTCCAGAAATCAGAGGAAAAAAACCCCAAACTCCCAGCAGCTGTAAATGGCATAATAAGTAAACAATAAAAGCCAAGCTGATATATTCAATAATGTTTTCTACTTCATACCAACCTATTTGAATGCAAATGCACAGTTGAAAGCAGCTTCATAGGTTTCTGTCATTTTTAGAGTGTCATGTTAACAGAAAATAATAACAATGTATCAATTGTTTTCTTAACCATATTATCCAATGACTTGAGCAGAAATGAGTTAGAGGTGATAGTCATTCACTGAGTTTTGTAATTCAACAATTTTTATGAGTGTTTTCTCTGTTCTACTTTCTGGGCCAGATGCTGGGGATATAATAAATAAAGCATAATTCTACTGAGGGAGACAGGAAGAAGGAGGACAGGGAATTAGAAACCAGGTCATGAGTTCTGTGCTCAAGCTAAGCCCAGGGCACTGAGGGAAAGCAGTGAAGGCATGGCAAGCAGGCCTGTGGTTCAGAGGAAGGTCAGGGTAAAGACCTTTCATGAGGTCACAGGACTCATGGTTGTTGAGGTCTATATTCTAACTCAAGCTGTGCTAACTTCAAGGCATCTGCTCTCAACCACATGAGTGTGGGCTTTAGATGGAAAAATATTCAGGTAATAGTTATGTAATTTATCCTATAATAGAATCAGAGGAGGAACTTAATTTGGATTGTTTACTTCACTAAGATGTGATTACTTCATGAAAGAGCATTATTTCTCATATGTGTCTCAGCTCCATTCCTGGTAACAGGAATGTAGTGGGAATGTCTGAGTATATATATTTTTACTTTTCTTACTGATACTTTTATTTAGACAATTAGAAATTCTGATGCAATTTTAAGAAAGAACAGAGAGGGGCCAGCCCAGTGGCGCAGCAGTTAAGTGTGCACATTCTGCTTCGGCGGCTCGGGGTTCACTGGTTTGGATCCTGGTTACGGACCTTGCACCACTTGGCAAACCATGCTGTGGTAGGTGTCCCACATATAAAGTGGAGGAAGATGGGCATGGATGTAATCTCAGGCCCAGTCTTCCTTAGCAAAAAGAGAATTGGCAGCAGCTGTTAGCTCAGAGCTAATCTTCCTCAAAAAAAAAAAAGAGAAAGAACAGAGAGACAGATCCCAAGTTAATCTGTTTCCCCCAATGATCATTTCACAGTCTATACGTATATCAAAATATTGTTGTACTTATATATATATATATATGCCATTTTTATTTGTCAAATACACTACAATAGAGCTGGAAAAAAAGCCCCAGAACAATTCCAATGTGATAAAATTGTCTGAGTGTATTTCGATTCTGATTTCTTTATTTCTTCCAAGACTGTATTGAAGAAGCAATAAACACCTCTCCAGCTAACAATTTGATTTCTCTACTTTCTTTCATAACATGAAACCTATCTTTTCACATTATTATTGCATGCTGATCAGAATCTTCGAAAGTCATGTGTTATCTTGGTAGAAATATAAAAATTATTTAGAAATCCTTTACGCAATACAGTTTACTTGATGGACATTTTCAAAGGTGGTGAGGAGGAGTGAGCAACCAGTCTATCTCTCAGCAGAAGGCACAAATCTTCTCTTCAATCTCCTCATGGCTGACATCATCTCCTGGTTCCTCAGAGTGTAGATTAAAGGGTTCAGCAGAGGCGGGATAACAGTGAGGGTGACGGAGATGGGCTTATCCGTGGGGAGGGCAGTGAAGGGCCGGGCATAGACATAGATGCAGGGCACAAAGTGCAGGGTCACCACAGTGATGTGTGCGGTGCAGGTGGAGATGGCTTTCCTCTTGCCCTCCCCTGCCTGAGACCTCAGCATCATTAGGATGACCGTGTAGGACACAAGCAGGAAGATAAACCACAGTGTGGTGAACAGCCCACTGTTGGAAATCATCAGCAGCTCAAGCATAAAAATGTCAGTACAGACGAGTTTGAGGACCTGGGGGACATCACAGTAGAATGTGTCAAGAACATTGGGTACACAGAAGGGGAGGGGCAGCAAAAGGGCAATCTGTACGATGGAGTGGACAAAGCCCCCCACCCACGAGGCCACTATTAACCCAATGCAACGGCCTCTACTCATGATGGTCACGTAGTGCAGGGGCTTGGAGATGGCCACATACCGATCTAAGGCCATCAGTGACAAAGAAAATACATCCACCCCTCCAACAAGGTGGAAGAAAAACATCTGAGTGAAGCAGCCATTGAAGGAGATGGTCTTTCTCTGTGACAGAAGGTCCACCAGAACCTTGGGAGCTGTGATGGAGGAAAAGCAGATGTCGGCAACAGACAAATTACAGAGCAAAAAATACATGGGGGTTTGAAGGCGAGATTCACAAGTCACAGTGACCATGATGAGGAGGTTTCCCAGCAGAGTTGTCACATACACCCAAAGCAGGAAAAGGAATAAGACCCAGTTCAGTTCTTGATTCTGAGTTAGGCCAAGGAAAATAAATTCTTTGACCCTGGTACAGTTTTTCAGCTCCATTGAGTCATTTTCTTTGTCTCACTTTTGTTTCAAGCTATTTCATTTGAAAAGACTTGGCTCTTTATTTTGTTTTCTTCCTAAGCACTAAGAATGAAATTCAGAATCTTCTTCATGTGATTGTGGTCTTTGCAATTTGTTGAGTTGTCCAAATTTTTAAGATTTCAATCAGTTTGGTGATCAAATCAAAATATAACATGAAAAGTCATTCAATATTTCTTTACCTATAAAACTATTTTTGAAGAGAATAAGCATTTATGTTAAGAAGTGATGTTTACACCGCACATTTTAGTTAATTAGTTTATTTTCAGTTGTAAACTGTATTATTTTTTCTGTATTACTCACAAATTGATTGAATGTCAGGAACTGTCTGAAGCATAAATACAAAGATTAGGAAAACATGGTTCCAGGCATTGTAGAGTCATAGTCTACAAGTTTAATATTCATATGAGCAAACTCTGTGTTGCACTTCAACAGGGTTTTGTCTTGCTAAAAAAAAAGATATCACTCTGTTTCTCATTGCGATGTTGATGTCACATGGGTCAGTTTCCTTGCTGTTGGCTTGTTGTGTTGAATTTCTTAAAATTGCAACCTATTGTTCCACGTACGTAACTTGTCATAGTGATTACCTTACACTAATCAGATTATTTGCTTAATAAGTATTTTAAAATATTTAAAATTTACTATTGGGAAACACATTGAAACCATATGTAAATCCAAATCTCAAAGAATATTTTTAATTCCTTTTATTGTGATAAAAACACTTAAACACGAGAGCTACCCTCTTAACAAATTTTTGGGTGCACAATACAGTATAGCCATAGAGCTGTACAGCAATTCTCTAAAACTTATTCATTTTGCATAACTGATGTGATCCTTGCTTGAATGTGGGGGAGAGAGTGAAGACAGTGACCCACTTCTGAGAGGTGGTGCATACACAGTATCAACCTCACTCTCCTCTGCCTCTTTCCCTTTGTGATTCAAAGCCAAGAGAGTACAGGCATCACACAGCAGGTAGCAATGTACACATCTTTAGAATAACGCCTATTTTTTATAAGCTGTTATTGATCATTCTCAGGAAATTTTATAATTACTATTTGCTCCACCTTACACTTAGAAAGTGAACATTTATTGCAATGTTCGAATGTATACGAACAAATGAGATCACATTGCCAAAGTGGTTACAGCCTAGCAAAAGTGGATGATTTGCATAAATTGATGAACATAATGCATGGGAAAATGTAAAATGTCAAGAGAAAAGTAGAGGTAGATTTGGGTGAGATAGGAGCGAACCTAGGAGATATGACTTCCAGCAGTAACAAAAGCTACTACTTTTTGAGTGTTTACTGTGTGTGAATAATTATGAAATGCTGATTTATTGAATTTTCACCACCATCTTTTAGGAAGTATTAATGTTATTCTTCTTTTTCACATGGAATATATTATGCATCTATGTTTGGCTGAAACAAAGGGGAAGATGGAAAAAAGGATGGAAGGAACAGTGTTTTGTTTCCCCCTTCAATCTTATTTATATGGGGTCTAATTTTGCATAACAAGAGTATTTGGTAAGGCCTGTTTGAAGATAAGAATTTCACAGAAAGGGGCTCCAGAAAACCAATAAATGTTGACCTTAGACTGAGGCTGCCTCATCAATAAGCAACTCAAAGGATCACAGCAAATGGGTGATGCCTTCTCTCACACTGAATGGACCACATTTCTGAATCCCTCTTAACACATCACCTCTCTTCCAATAGTTAACACCCACCTTTGTTGTTTCTGTCACTGAGAAGATCATCTTGTCTCTGAAGCATTTAATATACCTGGAAAATATCAAAGTCAAACTATTTATACGTAATCAATAACGACATCTCAATGTCACTATCCATAACTTTAACTTTAGCTAAAGCTTAACATCTTTACCTAATACCTTTGATTCTGAAACTCCAACTGCTGATTGTATGTTAGTACGTACAGAGCAGAACAGAACACTGGTAATGTTAATTTGGAAAATATTGTTTCTGAAGGCAGAGCCTTTTGGAAGGCTAGATATCTTAGTGTCTTTATTCTTCTCTCAGGAGAGAAAGGGCAGATTCAAAGAATCACATCTTCTTGAACTTCCAGTGTCCCTGTCTTATGTGCAAATCCCTCAGCCTCAGGCTTAATATAAGAATTGCAAAGGGAATAATATTGGACAAGGAAGCAAAAGTCAAGTGCCTGATTCAGCTTTTGATGATGAAGTTTCATCGGGAGTTATTAGGAAGTTACTGAGACATGCACATGTGTAAACACACATACACACACACAGACGGACACATTTTGATTAGTATCCAAACTACTTAGAGTCAGTAGAGGAAATCTATCTTCTTATCCATAGCTGAATCAGAACTTTGTTAAAACATGCCACATGCTGTGCCTGAGAGTACCAGGGTCCAGTTTTCATGGCTTGTGAGGCTCAAAGGACACTATATATAAATGAGCTTCAATTAGATTGCCAAAAAAATAGTAGAGAACTGGACCTCAAATCCTTTGCTACCACTCCAGTTTCTAATTACACACAGAATTGTTATAGTCCCCTGACGTTGCTATAAGTCTCCACATGTAGAGAAACATGACTTAGATGACTTTGGGGAGTGCACATTTTTCCTGTTTTCCAACACTTTACTCATATGGAATCTCTCAATTTGGATTACCGCTAGATAAGTATGTTAGTAAAGCTGTCAACAAAATCGCAATAGTTATTTAAGATTAACTCAGATTATTGAATGGTTTGATCCTATGTAGAATGCACTTCCACTGTTTGCAGAATGCTGATGGGTTTGGATTTACCTGCTTTTCCATCTTGTTTTAGCACATTAAACTAGTCTACACAGATTTAAAACTGCTTGAAACACGTTGTGTGTTTTAGGTGGGTAATTCCTTCTCCCCCCAGCTTTACTGAGATATAATTGGCATATATCATTGAGTGTGTTTAAGGTATACAATGTGTTGATTTAATACATTTTTGTGTGCGAAGAAGATTGGACCTGAGCTAGCATCTGCCAATCCTCTCATTTTGCTTGAGGAAGAGTGTTGCTGAGCTAGCATTTGTGCCAATCCTCCTCTGTTTTGTAAACAGGATGCCTCTACAGTATGGCTTGATGAGCTGTGTGTAGGTCTGCACCCGGGATCTGAACCTGCAAACTCCAGGCTGCCCAAGCAGAGCGTTCAAAGTTTACCACTGCATCACTGGATGCCCTGATTTGGTACATTTTTAAATGGAAAATGATTATCATCTTAGTGTTAGCTAACACTTTCATCACCTCACTGTTCTTTTTGGTGGTGAGATCATTTAAGATATACTCTCTTAGCAACTTTCAAGTATTGTTACCACAGTGTTAACTATAATCACTATCTGTACATTAGATCTTGAAAACTTACTCATCTTATAACCTGAGTTTGTATACTTTGACCAACATCTCCTCACTTCTCCCACTCTCCAGGACCTAGTAACTTCCATTCCCTCTACTCTGTTCCTATGAGTTCAGATTTTTAGATTCCATGTATATATGTGGTCATACAGTATTTGTCTTTATCTGATTTCGTTTACTTTGAATAATGCCCTCAAGGTCTATCCATGTTGTTGCAAATGGAAGGATTTTCTATTTTTTATGACTGACTACATCTTCTTTATCCATCTATCCATTGATGGACATATAGATTGTTATTATATCTTGGATATTGTGAATAATGCTGCAATGATCATAGAAGTGCTGATACCTCTTCAGGATCTTTAATTTCATTTCCTTTGGACATATACCCAGAGATGGGATTGCTGGATCATATGGTAGTCCTATTTTTATTTTTTTCAGAAACCTCTATAGTGTTTCCCGTAGTGGCTGTGCCAACGTATATTTCTACTAACAGTGCACAAGGGTTTTCTTTCCTCCACGTCCTCATCAACACTTGTTATCTCTTGTCTTTTTGATGATAACCATTCAAACAGGTGTGAAGTGATATCTCATTGTGGTTTTGATTTGCATTTCTCTCATGCTTAGTGATGTTGAGAACCTTTACATGTGCCTATTAAATTTGAATGTCTTGTTTGAGATAATATTCAGTTCCTCTGTCCCTTTTTGAATCTGATTGTGTATTTTTTTGATATTGAGTTTATTAGTTCTTTACATATTTTATCTGATATGTAATTTGCAAATATTTTTTCCCTTTCTGTAGCTAGTCTTTTCATTTGTTGATTGTTTCTTTGGTTGTGCAGAAGATTTTAGTTTGATGTGGTGTCATTTATTATTTTTGCTTTTGTCGCCTGTGCTTTTGTTATCATATCCAAATAATTGTTGGCAAGACCAATGTCAGGGAGCTTTTCCACTGTTTCTTCTTCTGGGAGCTTCATGGTTTCAGGTCTTATGTTTAAATCTTTAATCCATTTCAAGTAATTTTTGTGAGTTGTGTAAGATAGAGGGCTGATTTCTTTATTATGTATGTCGTTATCCAGTTTTCCCAGGATCATTTATTGAAGAAAGTATCGTTTCTCCATTGTATATTCTTGGCTGCTTTGTTGTAAATTAACTGACTGTATATGCATGAGTTTATTTCTGGGCTCTTGATTCTGTTCCATTGGTCTGTATGTATGTTTTTATGCCAGAATTCTACTGTTTTGTAGTATATAGTTTGAAATCATAAGTGTGATGCCCCCAGCTTTGTTCTTCTTTCTCAGGATTGCCTTTTCTATTTCTGTGAAAAATGCTATTGGAATTTTGATAGGGATTGCATTGAATTTGTAGATGTCTTTGAGTAGCATTGACCTTTTACAATATTAATTCTTCTAATCCATGAGCATGGAATATATTTGCATTTATATATATCTTCTTCAATTTCTTTCATCAGTGTCTTATGGTTTTCAGTGAACAGATCTTTCATCTCCTTGGTTAAATTTCTTTCTAGGTATGCTATTCCTTTGCTGCAATTGTAAGTGACATTGTTTTATTAATTTCTTTTTCTCATAGTTCATTGTTAGTGTATAGAGATGATTAACTTTTTGTCTTTGATGATTTTCAGTTTTGCTACAATATGAGTATATGTGGATTACTTTTTATGTATTCTGTCATGATTTGTTGTGAATCTGAGAATTTGTATTTTTCATTAGTTGTGGAAATTTCTCAGTTATATCTCATAAAATAGTGACTCTTCCTCCTCATTTTTTCTTCCTGAAACTCATGTCACATATATCATTAATTGAACTAGTTTGTTTTCTTTTCCATGTCTCCTAACCACCGTTCTCAGGTATTCTATCACGTATTCCATCACGTATGTGATCCATTTCTGGGAGTTTCTTCAGTTCTTTATAGTTTTCATCCCTAGAAGTTCTGTTTTATCTTTTTACAAATCTCCTTCTTTTCTTTTATCACCTTGTTTCTTGCTCATGTTTTTAAAATATCTCCTTTAAATTTTTTCTTTTAGCTTTAATATTTATATAATATTATATATCTGATTATTCCAGTAGTCAGAGTCCTTGAGAGCCTGATTGTGTTTTGGTTGTGTCTTTTGATTCTTGCTAATAAGGACTTGTTTCTTCATGCTTTTTGCTATTTTGAATTATGAATTTATGCTGAGCTATTTATGTGTAAATCTTGGAAGGCTTGGGTTCAGCGTGCATTCCTTCAGAGAGGGCAAATATTTGTTTCTTTTGGGCATCATAGGGCATTACTAACACTGCATCACTCAGTTAATTTTTCACTTTGGGGCTTCCCATTCCATGTAACCATTACAAAATTGAACCCCAAACTCGCACCAGGGTTTTCAATTGTCAGAAGAGATTATCTTTATTCCACTCAAAGCCCAGATTGAGGCAGATAAGTTTTACTCTTATCTTCTTTGCTGGTCGGTGGATTTTTTTTTCCAGTTTACCCTTTCACTGATGGAGGAGTATTCAATTTTCTGGTTTCCTGCCCTCTATCTACTTTTGGTCCTGAGCCTTTCCCTTCCTTTCCTGTGAGTCTTGACATACACTTAAGTGGATGTTTGCTAGAAGCACTTCTATTGTGTGTGTGAGTGTTTAAATCAGGACTTTATTTCAGTATATGTGGTCTTTCATATTGCCTGAAATAGCTCTATTGCATTTTCTCCGTGGATATCAGTGGTGTGTAGGAAACCAATGATGTATGCAATTTGATTTAATGTGTGAG
This sequence comes from Equus asinus, assembly GCF_041296235.1. Taxonomy (NCBI): domain Eukaryota; kingdom Metazoa; phylum Chordata; class Mammalia; order Perissodactyla; family Equidae; genus Equus; species Equus asinus. The sequence goes on along the minus strand of NC_091806.1, from coordinate 36,864,415 downwards.
CGCCTAATTGAATTCTTTTACTATCATCAATAGTTTTTCAGTGAATTCCTTTATATTATTTAGAGTACATCTTTTCAATAACTGGGAATAACTTTTTCCTCCAGCTTTCCAAAACTTATATACTTTCTTATTTTTTCCTTGTGTTTTTGAAGTGTAAGTGAATTCAAGTTTAAAGATTAATATTAGTGGTGATGATGTGCATCAATGTGTAGTCATGGATAATAATGGAAATTATTTTAATCTTTAATCATTAGGTATAACGTTTACTATATGGTTCTTGTAGATATTCTTTATCTTTATTCCTTATCTTCTCTATCTTATTTGATAAAGAATAAAGATGTTCTTTATCCAGATATTTTTTTTCTTCAGTTCCTGAGCTGTTAGGTGCTTTTTTTCCACAAGGATGTGGGTTAAATTGTATTGAATATCTTCTGCAACACTTAGATAATCACATTGTTTATCCTTTTCATCTGTTATTTTGGGAACAATATTACTGCTGAATATCAATATAATGATAATATTAATATTCAGCATTATTTCTTTTTGAATTCCTGGAATAAACACTTCTCAGTAATTATTTGACATTGCTGTATTTCATTGCTATGTAATTTGTTAATATTGTATAAGATCTTTATGTCTTTGTTCAAAGATGTGATTTTTGTGTGTACATTTATTAGATGTGTGATATTATTAGGTATATTTGATGCTAACATCTAGCTTGCAGATATAGTTATGCTGTCCATATATAGTATTAAGAGCTTTCTAAAATTCGTAAGAAAATTGAAAGTTACTGGCTCCTTAAATATTTATTGGAAGTCACCCACAACAAATTTGAGCCTGATGCCTTTTTAAATGGTCTGTCTTTGACAACCTTTTCAATTCTTTTACAATTATTGATCTGTTAAGATTGTTTTCCCTTCCTTTTAGTCCATTTTCATAACCTATATTCCATGAAAATTAGATGCTCCATTCTATCCAGTAAATTTTAAAAATTACATTTCTATGAACTGAGACTTTACTTCTCTTTTTTAGTTGGCTGTGAGTCCGTAGAGTGCATTTGTTTTCATGTTCAATCAGAAAAGTGTAACTCTTGAATGTGCCTGGATCATTGGGAAAAAAAGGAGGGTGTCTAGAAGGGAGTATCTTATCAGGTTCCCATAAGATAAGTATTTTCATGGCTTCCAAAATAAGGAATTGTACCAGTAGCATCTTTGGTCCCCTACAGTGAAGAAAAATAGGATTTTCAAACTTTCTTTTAATACCAAGAAAATGATGAACTGCACATAAAAAATGTAATGTGTTGTCAATGATCAGAATTTGATTATAAAAACATCTGTTTTGTACTAGTGAGTTGATTGCAGTCTTACGTGTTCCTAAAACATGTGCTTGACAAAATAACACTTGTTTCCTTTTTTTGTTTGTTTTTTTATGTTTCTTTTAAAAATTTTATTGAGGTCATAATAGTTTATAACATTGAGAAATTTCAGTTGTACATTATTATTTGTCACTCATCATATATATGTGGCCCTTTACCCAATATGCCCACCCCAAAACCCCTTCCTCTCTGGTAACCACTAATCTATTCTCTTTGTCTTTGTTTTTTTTCATCTTCCACATATAAGTGAAATCATACGGTGCTTATCTTTTTCTGTCTGGCTTATTTTGCTTAACATAATACCCTCAACTTCCATCCATTTTGTTGTAAATGGGATGATTTTGTCTTTTTTATGGCCGAGTAGTATTCCATTATATATATATATACCCACACACCACATCTATATATATATATATATACACCACATCTTCTTTATTCATTCTTCCGTAGAAGGGCACTTGGGTTACTTCCACATCTTGGCTATTGTGAATAATTCTGAAATGAACATAGGGGTGCATAAGTTGCTTTGAATTGTTGATTTCAAGTTTGTTGGATAAATATCCAGTTGTGGGATAACTGGGTCTTATGGCATTTCTATTTTTTAAATTTTTTGAGATGTCTCTATACCATTTTCTGTAGTGGCTGCACCAGTTTGCATTCCCATCAGCAGTGTGTGAGGGTCCCCTTTTCTCCACAACCTCTCCAACATTTGTTGTTTTTTGTCTTGGTAATTGTAGCCATTCTAACAGGTTTAAGGTGATATATCATTGTAGTTTTGATTGCATTTCCCTGATGACTAGCGATGTTGAACATCTTTTCATATTCCTGTTAGGCCATTGTACATCTTGTTTGGAAAATGTCTGTTCATATGCTCTGCCCATTTTTTGATTGGGATTTTTGGTGTTGTTGTTGAGTTGTTTGAGTTCTTTATATATTTTAGAGATTAACCACTTGTCAGACATACGATTTGCAAATATTTTCTCCCAGTTGGTGGGTTGTCTTTTCTTTTTGTTCATGGTTTCCTTTGCCTTTCAGAAGTTCTTCAGTCTGATGAAGTACCGTTTGTCTGTTTTTTTCTTTTGTTTCCCCTCCCCGATTAGACACAGTATTCGAAAAGGTACTTCTAAGACGGATGTCAAAGAGTGTACTGCCTATGTTTTCTTCTAGGAGTTTTATGGTTTCATGTCTTACTTTCAAGTCTTTAATCCACTTTGAGTTAATTTTTACCTAGAGACCAGTGTAAAAGTAATGGTCTACTTTCATTCTTTGGTATGTGGCTGTCCAGTTTTCCCAACGCCATTTGTTGAAGAGAATTTCCTTTCTCCATTATATGTTCTTAGCTCCTTTGTCAAAGATCAGCTGTGCATAGAAGTGTGGTTTTATTTCTGCACTTTCAATTCTGTTCCATTGATCTTGTGTCTGTTTTTGTACTGGTGCTATGCTGTTTTGATTACTATAGTTTTGTAGTGGATTTTGAAGTCAGGGATTGTGATGTCTCCAGCTTTGTGCTTTTTTCTAAGGATTGCTTTAGCTATTCTGGGTCTTTTGTTCCTCCATATGAATTTTAGGATCCTTTGTTCTATTTCCATGAAGAATGCCATTGGGGTTCTGATTGGGATTGCATTGAATCTGTATATTGCTTTAGGTAATATCAACATTTTAACCATGTTTATTCTTCATCCATGTGCGTGGACTATCATTGCATTTCTTTATGTCATCATTGATTTATTTCAATAATGTCTTATAATTCTCAGTGTATAGGTCTTTCACCTCCTTGGTTAAATTTATTCCTAGATATTTTACTCTTTTTGTTGCGATTGTAAATGGGATTGCATTCATGAGTTCTCTGTGTGTTAGTTCATTATTAGAGTATAGAAATGCACTGGTTTTCATAAATTGATTTTGTACCCTGCAACTTTGCTCTAGTTGTTGATTATTTTGAATAGTTTTCTGATAGATTCTTTAGAGTTTCCTATATATAAAATCATGTCATCTGCAAACAGCAAGAGTTTCACTTCTCTCTTTCCAGTGTGGATACCTTTCATTTCTTTTTCTTGCCTAGTTGCTCTGGCCAAACCCTCCGGTACTATGTTGAATAAGAGTGGTGAGAGTGGGCACGCTTGTCTTGTTCCTGTTCTCAGAGGGATAGTATTCATTTTTTCAGCAGAGTTTGATGTTGGCTGTGGGTTTGTCATATATGGCCTTTATTATGTTGAAGTACTTTCCTTCTATATCCATTTTGTTGAGAGTGTTTTTTTTTTAAATCATAAATGGATGTTGGATCTTGTCAAATACTTTCTCTGCAACTATTGAGATGATCATGTGATTTTTATTCCTCATTTTGTTAATGTCGTGTATCACATTGACTGATCTGCAGATGTTGAACAATGCCTATGTCCCTGGTATAAATTCAACCTCATCATGGTCTATGATCCTTTTAATGTATTGCTGTTTTTGGTTTGTCATTATTTAGTTGAGACTTTTTGTGTCTATGTTCATCAGTGATATTGGCCTGTAATTTTCTTTCTTTGTGTTGTCCTTCTCTGGCTTTGGGATCAGGGTGATGTTGGCCTTGTAAAATGTGTTAGGAAGTGTTCAGTCTTCTTCAATTATTTGAAATAATTTGAGAAGGCTAGGTACTAAATCTTCTTTGAATGTTTGATAGAATTCTCCAGAGAAGCCATGTGGTCCTGGACTTTTATTTTTTGGCATTTTTTTGATTGCTGTTTCTATCTCTTTGCTTGTGATTGGTCTATTCAGATTCTCTATTTATTCTTGATTCAGTTTTGGAGGAAGTATGAGTGTAAGAATTTATTCATGTCTTCTATGTTATCCAATTTGTTGGTACATAGTTTCATAGTATTCTCTTATAATCCTTTGTATTTCTGCGGTATCCATTGTAATTTCTCCTCTTTAATTTTTAATTTTATTTATTTGAGCCTTCTCTCTTTTTTTCTTAGTGAGTCTTGCTACAGATTTGTCAGTTTTATTTATCTCCTCCAGGAACCAACTCTTAGTTTCATTGATCCTTTCTATTGTGTTTTTGGTTTCAATCTCAATTGTTCTTGCTCTAACTTTTATCATTTCCATCTTTCTGACTTTGGGATTTGTTTGTTCTTCTTTTTCTAGTTCTGTTAGGTATAGTTTATGATTATTTATTTGAGATTTTTCTTGTTTGTTAATGTGGGCCTGTATTGCTATGAATTTCCCTCTTTGAACTGCTTTTGTTGCATCTCAAGTGAGTTGGTATGGTGTACTTCATTTTCATTTGTCTCCAATATTTTTTGACATCTGCTTTAATTTCTTCAATTATCCATTTGTTGTTCAGTAGCGTGTTCTTTAGTCTCTACACATTTGTGTCTTTCCCAGCTTTTTACTTGGAGTTGATTTCTAATTTCATACCATTATGGTTGGTATGGTTGGAAAATCTTCTTAAATCTATTGAGGTTTACTGTGTTTCCAAATATATGGTCTATCTTTGAGAATGTTCCATGTGCACTTGAGAAGTATGTGTATTCTGCTGATTTTGGATGGAGTGTTATTTTTATATCTATTAGGTCCATCTTGTCTAGTTTTTCATTTAGTTCCACTATTTCCCTGTTGACTTTTTTTTTTCTATTTTCTAATCTTTTTATGGCTTTCCATTCTTATTGCAGTAACATTGGTTTATAACATTATATAAATTCACTTGTCCATCACTATATTTCAATTATTGTGTAGATTACATCATGTTCACCCCCCAAAGACTAATTACAATCCATCATCACACATATGTGCCTAATCACCGTCTAATGGAATTTCTGTATGGATGATCTATCCACTGGTGTATGTGTGGTGTTCAGGTCCCCTAATGTTATTATGTTGCATTTAATATGTTGTTTTAGGCCAATTAATAGTTGCTTTACGTACATTGGTGCTCCTGTGTTAGGTGCAGATATATTTATAAGAGTTATGTCCTCTTGCTAGAGTTTCCCTTTTATCTTTATATAATGCCCCTTTTTGTCTCTCTGCCTTTTTTATCTTGAAGTCTACTTTGTCTGACATAAGTAGGGCAACACCTGCTTTCTTTTGTGTGCCATTAGCTTGGAATATCATTTTCCATCCCTTCACTCTAGCTCATGTTGGTCTTTACAGCTAAGGTGTGTTTCCTGGAGGCAGCATACTGTTGGGTCTTGTTTTTTAATCCATCCAACCAAGCTGTGTCTTTTGATTGGAGAATTCAATCCATTTATATTTAGACTGATTTTTGATAGATGAGAGCTTAATTCTGCCATTTTATTACTTGATTTACAATTTTTCTGTATTCCCCTTGTTTCTCATTCTGTATATTTCAGACTATCAATTCAGTTTAGTGGCTCTCCAGGATGATTTTCTCATTACTCATCCTTTATGTCTCTGTTCTGATTTTTTGTTTAGTGATTACCATGCAGTTTGTATAAAAGATCTTGAGTCTATTTTCTGATTGTCTCTTATCTCCTCAGTCCAAGCAGGTTCCATCCTTTCTTTTTTCCCGTCTAACGTATTGTTGTCACAACTTATCCCATTTTGTATTATGAGTTTGTGGTTAAAATGAAGGGATTATGTTTATTCTTGATGATTTCCTTCCCTTTATCATTAGTTTTCTAATTAAGTGTTTGCTAATCTGTTCTGATAGCGAGTTGTAATTTTCTGATGTTGTCTGCCTATTATATCTCCTTCCTCAAGGCTTTGTAAGTGTTTTTTTTTCTAGATATGAGGGCCTTCTTGATCATTTCTTGTAGTGGAAGTCTTGTGGCCATGAACTCCTTCAGCTTTTGTTTATCTGGGAAAGTTTTTATTTCTCCATCATATCTGAAGGATATTTTCACTAGATAGAGTATGCTTGGCTGAAAGTTTTTGTCTTTCAGAATTTTGAATGTATCATTCCACTCTCTCCTAACCTGTAGGAGTTCTGCTGAGAAATCTTAAAGTTTGATAGGGGTTCCTTTGTAGGTTTTCTTCTTCCTTGCTTCCCTTAGTATTTTTTCTTTGTCATTGACTTTTGCCTGTTTTACTAATATATGTCTTGGAGGAGGTCTTCTTACATTGATGTAACTAGGAGTTTTAATAGCTTCTTTTACTTGTAGTTCCAGCTCCTTCCCCAGGTTTCAGAAGTTCTCAGCTATTATTTCTTTGATCAAGCTCTCTGCTCCATTCTCTCTCTCTTCTCCCTCTTAAATACCCATAATTCTTGTGTTGCATTTTCTACTTGAGTTGAATATTTCTCAGAGAATTTCTTCATTTCTTTTTAGTCTTCATTGTCTCTCCTACTGCATCTGAGGAATTTCTATATTTTTATCCTCTAAATTGCTAATTCTGTCCTCCATAATATCAGCTCTGTTGTTTAAAGACTCCAGGTTTCTCTTTATCTCATTCATTGTGTTTTACATCTCCAACATTTCTGATGCTCTTTTCTTTAATGTTCCAATCTCGTTTGTGCAGAATTCTCTCTGTTCATTAATTTTATTCCTGATTTCATTGATCTGTTTTCTGAGTTCTCTTGTAACTAATTGAATCTTTTTATGATAGCTATTTTGAATTCTCTGTCATTTAGATTGTAAGTTTCTGTGTCTTCTGGATTGATTTCTGGGTGTTTGTCTTTTCCTTCTTGTCTGGATTATATATACCTCTACATAATATTTGATGGGGTGGATTTGTCCCTTTGCATATTGATAGTATCTGGTGGCTGATTTCACCTGCTGCCACTTGGGAGGGAGGAGCTGTGTTTTCTGAACCTGCCGTGATCCACATCAGCTGTGTCTATCTGATCCCGAGCCATTCCTTGGGATTGCAAGGCCCTGTAGGCTCCTCCACCAAAGATAAAGTGATCACATGGGGGTTCAGGGCTGCCACCACCTGCTCCCACAGTACTGCCATGACGCACTCCCTCATTCTGGTCCACAGCAGTACTGTGGTTATTCACAGCAGCTGGAAGCTCATTCTCCTGGGTGTGCAGATCTACCACTGTCTCCTCCTTGGTCTCACAAGCCATTGTGCTTGGCTTCCTACTGGTTTTGAGCCTAAGCCACTTCCATGGTGGCACTGTGGGCTCTCTTGCTGGATGTGAAACCTATCACGTGGGGGATCAGGCCTGCCATCACCTGTTCCTACAGTCACACTGTGGTGCACTCCCACCCTTGGGGCCACAATGGTACTATGGGTGCTCCAGCAGGGGAAGAAGTTGTACACATGCAAAGGGCTGCTGGGTGGCCAGAGACTACTCACCTATCTCTGCGACCTTCCTGGTGGTAGTCCCTCAACCTTCAGATGTATAGCTGCATGGGTCTTTCAGACATCCTGTTGTACTGTTTCGGGAATTCTCCATTGATCAATGAATGTCCATTTAGCTTTGGTTCTAAGTGGGTGAGATAAAGAGAACAGCTCACTCCCCCATGTTGATGACATCACCTCTTCAAAACTTATTTACTTTTTCTCTGCCTCTCTTTGGAAGAGTGTTTGTGTGTGAGTGTGTGCTTGTGTGTATATGTGTATGTTGCAGGAAGTGATTACTTGGTACACTCATGTGTTACTTAACAATGGAGATGTGTTCTGTGAGACGCATTGTGAGTAGGCTGCATTCCTTTCTGAAGGTTCTAGGACAGAATCCACTATCTTCCTTTTTCTACTTTCTAAAGGCCATATTCCTTGGCTTGTGAATGCTTCCATCTTTAAAGCCAACCAAGTCAAGTCAAGTACTCCTCACATTGCATTACCCTGGCCTCCTCTTCTGTCTACCTTTTCCACTTTTAAGGGCCCTTGTGATTACATTGGGCCCACCCAGATAATCCAGGATAATCTCCCTATTTAAAGCTCAGCTCATTAGCAACCTTAATTTCATCTGCAACCTTAGTTTCCTTTTCCTTTGCCATATAATGTAACATACTCACAGATTTTGGGGATTAAGATCTGAATATCCTGGTCGGGGGTTAATCTGCCTACTACAAGCCCTTCTTTTTCAGTTATTTATTTGTTGGCAGTCATTCTGAAATATCCAAATTCTGAATGCTGAAAGATTTTTAGAAAGCCATTTGGTAGTAAAATCTTATCTGACCTGAACTAATTTTGTGGTAAAATTTGATCTGAATTAATGTGAGGCCATACACAATTTTTTAAATTGCTTTTTGTGGGAATATTCATACATTTTCTTACAGAAATACTAAAATGTTTGGGTATCAGATGCTTCCCATGGGAGAAATGATGTAATATACAATACATACACTGCACTATCAATCTAAAATCTAGAAATTCTAAATTCTGAAACCTATCTGTTCCCAATAAATCAAAATAAAAGAATGTAGTCTTGTATTATTATTCTTATCATAATAATTAGCATATAGTTATGTTACAATGAATCATTTTACTTACTAAGTCTTACTAGGTTCCATGCTCCAGAAGGAAAAGTGAGGAAATGAATGCCATCCTCCCATATATGATTACCAGGCATCCCAAATGTCTAGCTGGACATACTCAAAGCACAGGTTTATTGAAACTCTGTTTGAATAAATTTGTACATTCATTTGTCGTGAATATCACAAAACACTCATTTATCCTGTGATGTTTCTATTCTATAGTGTACATGGGTCTCAACAAATGTTTTTGGACATAACACGTGATTTTGTGATATCATATACATACACACAGATGCCAAGGTCTTCAATATAAAATCACAGACACTTTGACTCAATAATTTCCGTTTTCTTTGGCTTGCATGTAGAAGTTCAAGAAATAGAGTCAATTTTAAATACTAAAATCCAAGATTAGGTAGAATTTGGAATCATTTTCTTACATACATTCATTCCCTTCCATTCCACAGATTCAGCCAACACTTACTTATAGCTTCTTACATGTCAGACACTATTGTAGACGCTGAAAATATAAAGGAGAATTAGATCTACTTGCAGTTTTATGGCGTATTCAATATACTGTAGTAAAGGAAATGATAAAGTGTTTCACATAGGAAAAACAAAAGTATTTAATAATGCCATTCTCTATCCTTAATTGTCTATGCATGGTCATACCACACTGCTGCAAGGTGCCCCTGCCATTAAATACTTTTCTTTTTCAATTTGTCAAACTAACCTATGCCTGAGGCAGTGGTATGAACAGTAGGACAGGTAGTTCTAGACTGTGGCCATCACTCTAGTAATGTAATGGGGCTTTACAAAGTCTGACTTTATAAGTCCCAGGTCACATCCAACTTGGACAAAGTCATTGGGAGTGAAAGGCAATGGAGATCTTTAAAAGCTAAGGCTCTTTACATAGACTGAATGGTTGTTAGAGTTTGTGCCATGTATTTTATAGGTGAATCAATGAAAAAGAAGCTGCAAAGTTGCTTTCACAACAGAAGTAATATAGAAGAATGTTTACAAACAGTGTTTGGTATGTAGTATATGCTTAATAAGTAGTCATAGGGTAACTGTTATTGAAGTTAGACCTAGCTGCTGGATCTCTGCTATGTTGAGATAGATATCCCTGTTGTCTACTGTGTGTATGCACATCATAGTGCTATCCTTTACCCCATTGCTTGGGCACCCAAGAACTTCTGTTATATTTCACATTTGCGTCCTGCTTGCTTTCAATTAGTCTTTAGGGACTATGTTCTATATACTTAATTTCCTGCTGGTGTTCTTTCTCAACGTCAGTGTTCCAGGTTGCTGATCCTTTGTGTCTGCACCATCCTGCTATGCTTAATTGTCTATGCATGGTCCTACCACACTGCTGCAAGGTTCCCCTGCCATGACTACCAGTCTGTCAGCCCCAGAACTGGTAGAAGAATCACCAAAGGGAATATCTTTGGATGTGATTATTGAGCTTGAGTATTCAGAATTTCCATTCGGGTGATGCTCCCTTGAATGTTATTGAGAAGTCAAACATGCACTGGAAGATGTGTGCAAACATGTACGTTTTGGTTTTGAAATTCCCTTAATGTAAAGGAGAAGATGAATTTTCATGAACCTTGTACTTAAAGTGCAGATATCTTTGCTTGAAGAGATCATAGGGGAGAAATAGGAATCTGTCTCCTTAGGAGATAGGAGCTGAGGGAAAATGAATAGAGCTCCCCGTGTAGCAGTCCATTCCATTTTTTTCTAGGCAGACGGTTTGCTTTTTATTCTATTAAGATACGTAATCAGAAGCATCAGAAAGACTGAAAAATGGATTTGCTCCTGTTTTCCACAAAACTGCTCTCATGAAGAAGGGATAAAGGCAGACAAAGGTTGTGGTGGTACTATTTATTCACCAAGTATTAAATTGTGATATGTTTACTGAGCACCTCCATGTTCTAGACCCTCTGGTTTCAGAGATGCTAAAAGCAATGAATTCCATTTTCCCCCTTGTCTCAGTCCCAATGTCATTTTGGAAACCTTGTCTCACCATAGATCTATGGATAGTCTCACTTGGTTATATTGCACACCTCTAACTTAAAATGTCTAAAATCGATATTATCATTTTCAAGAACTAAGTACTTCCTTTTTGTAGCAGGCACTATCATTCTCCTTGAATTATCTATGACCCTCTCCCTTATGCCCTCTTCCTTCTTTTGGTCTTTTGTAACCCATCTTGAATAAATAACTTTTGCATTTCTTTCATAATTTGCAATGATTTTTTGCAATAGTTTACTTCTAGAACTTTGCAGTGTCTGTCCTGATATTCAAAATCTTGCACAATTCTTTCTCTTTGTGTGTAGATTGGATTTAGTGCCTTGCTTCTTTAGAAGAGAATGTAGAAAAAGTGATAAGATGTAACTTCCAAGATGAGGCTATAAAAGACTATGGCTTTTATCCTCTTGACACACTCTCTTTTTCTTTGATTGTTACCTTTCAAGAAGTAGGCTGCCATGTTGGAGAGACTCACAAGTCTAGGACTTGAGGAAGGCCTCCAGCCAACAGCTGGTAAGGGGCTGAGACTTCAGACCGACAGCTCTTGATTCTGACCAACAATCATGTGAGTGAGCCTGGAAGTGGGTCTTTCACCAGTTGAACCTTCAGATGAGACTGCAGCTCCCAGCTGACACCTTGACTATAGGTTTGTGAGAGACTATCAAGCAGAAGACCTAGCTAAGATTTGCCTGATTCCCATCCCACACAAACTGTGACTTGAGAAATGTGTGTTATTTTAAGCCACTATGATTTGGCTTCATCTGTAATGCAGCAATATGTTACTAATACAGTACTAAATTAATAGTTTACTTTATTGAATAAGAGCAATGTGGATGACATTCCATTTTAGAGTTGAAAGACCAGATATGCAACAACAATAAGAACAAGAAAACTCTTCAGATCCTTCCAGGGTAGTGTCTTGTGACTGGAGCTTCATGGATGCCTAAATATAGTTCCTGTTTTGCTGACTAACCTAGAATGTTAGAAATTAAGCTTCAACAACCAAAACCTTCTTTGAATTTCTCAAATAAGTCCAGAATGGCAGGATCACTCCTAAACAAGTCAGTTTGTGTATTTATATACATTGATTTGCTTATGAAAAATATTGTAAAAGTTTAAAACCAAACAACCTTTCATAGAAAAAAATCAGGGATGGTAGGACCAAGTATATGGGACATTTCTAGGATAAACTATAATCAGTTTAATATCTAATAGTTCTCTAAGAAAAAGCTCTACGTAGAGAAAAATATAGATTAATCCAAATAATTATTTGGTGCCACATTGAAAGAGAAGTAAATTTAATGGTGCCCTGAATTCCATTGCTTTTCATCACTGTGTGTGATCAAGTTGTTTTGCATGTGTAAACAGTCCAAGGCAGCTTCCTGGGCAGCTTTTGCTGGGTTTCTGTCATTTGCACGGTCCTACACTTGGGAACATAAACTCTGATTGTATTGATCTTTGGTTACTTAAAATTTTCCCAGTCACAAAGGTTTGCTCAAGGTCAATTCAACAAAGCAATAAGAAAAAGGCATACTTGTGAAAAGTAGGCACGATCTGAAGAACAGTAATGCCAGAGGAAACATTCAGTGAGGGAGTAAGTGGTCATGTGGTCTGCAGATGGATGCAGCTAAAGACAAATGTACATCTTTATTTAGTTTTATGCTTGAGCAAGTATGCCTAATATTAGAAAATAATTCAGGAAATGTTTTATTGATGGGCATAAAATAGAACACACGAAGAAACAATCAACAAAGAAGATGACACTCATCTCTACAGGAGCATCTGCATGATTAAATGTTTATTTACAACTTGCCTGTAGAAAGTATGAGGATAAGTGAGGGTTGTCTCCTTGACCAATCTTCTTTGAACACTCTCTTGCAGTGTTCTATGTTTTGGAGCCTGTCCTTCTAGTCTATTGTCATCCTAGTTCCTAGGCTTACCTTGATCAACTTTCTCTTCTTTTCAATTACATTTCCTTTCTCCATATCTCTCTCATTTCACTTTGGTTCTCTGTGAATTCCAAGGGGCCAGTAGTACTTCCAGCAAACAGTTTTATGTATTAAGTGAATCCTTTTAGAGACTCTCAGTCCTTGTCATCTATTCCCATTGTGATTTCCTAGTAATGAGTCATATCTGTGGAAAAGACCAGCAGAGTTCATAGTTTTTCATGTTCTCCTCTTTTTTCTGGGGACACAGCAGGATTACATTCTCCAGACTCCCTTGCAGTTAATTGGGGCCATATGACTAAGAGATGGCCAGTGAAATGTGGTCGAAAGTGATACACATTACTTTCAGGACTGGCCCATAATCACTCTGCCCCCTTTCTCCCCATAGTTCTTAATCTTCTCTCCCTTTCTCCATTTGCTGGATGAATGGAAAGGATTCTGGGGATCTAGAGACAGGTAGAGGCTAAGACAGAAGAAACAGAAGTCTGTTTCTCTGACTACATGGAACAGCTGTTTCTGAAGACCAGCGAACATTTTTGTCCCCGTGTTGATGTGTCCAATTAATACATGAATGCCAGCTTCTATGGCTTAAGCTCTATAATGGGAGACACTGTGCAGTAAAGTCAATAGATCCCATCAAAATACCAGCTGGATTGTTATATAAACCTTCTCCTAGAACCATTCTCATTTCACAGAGACTAGCAAATTCTGATTCACTGAGTAAACCTGCATGATTTTCATTACTCTTTCTTTTCCTTCTAATGGAGTGAGTGGGAAGTGCAAAAAAGTTGTGAGGTCTCTATGTGAGAAACAACAAGCACCGCAAAAAGGAAATGTTAATTATGTGATGTGATGGAGGTGGTAGCTAATGCTGTGGTGGTAATCATATTACAATATGTGTGTTTATCAAATAAGCATGTTGTACAGCTTCAGTTTCACAATGTTACATGTCAATTATGCCTCCACAAAGCTGGAAAAAAACCCAAAATGAAAAAACAGAAACAATGAGAAATTTTGGCCTGTCCATTCTGTGATTGGTAAAATTCTGCTACATAATGGGGAGTCAGTTGTTTCCCATGAGAGTGCTTAGCATCTATCTTTGCTTAAGCATTTCATAAATCCATGTGAGCTGTCACAACATCTACCCATCAGTGTTATTTCTTTATGAATACTCCCACCTATAGCACTACTTCCTTCTGACCAGGAGGTAATCATGGCTTTGGAATGATTTGGGAATCTTCTCTCCATGGAGGAAATCATGGATTTGCGTTGCTCAGGGGATCACAGAAGGAGCTCTTCTTTCTGAACTTTCCTTTTGAATGTCAAATACTGGTTTTGACTCCATGAGTGTAGTATTTCATGGCTCCAATGAGCTGACTGTTGCATAATGTGGCACACTTTTAGACTATTCTCTCCCTCTGCACATAGTGATTCCTTAGATTGCCCCTCTCTGCCTTTTTCCCTTGAAAAGATCTACTCATGCTCAAGTGTCTTCTGAAGTTCTCAAGTAAAGTGCCTACAATGTTTCCACAGCACCTTGTTCATATCTTCATTAAAGTATCTTGGAGTATGCATGTAGGTCAGTGACTATCTTTAATCATCCTGAAGAAGTCTGAATCCTACCACTGTCAGGCACATAACATGTGTCCTGTCAATATATGTGGGGTGAATAATTGAAAGTGGGTAGTGGAAGACATGAATGGGTCTCACCTTAAATAGCATCACCCATAGGTCCCCAGCACATACTGTAGGACAGGCCTCTCTTAAGACTCCATGGTATCCATAGATTCTCATTTGTTTTTTGTATTAAGTTGATCTCTTTCCATTTTGAGAAAGTGATATTTAAAATCTATCTTTAAATTTAAGTGTTATCTCATCCTCATAGAATTTGGGTTATTTCTTAATGCCTTGTTGTTTCTTTAGTTTCCTCATGGCTGACTTCATTTCCTGATTTCTCAAGGTGAAGATCATAGGATTGAGCAAAGGAGAGGTGACAGTGAAGGTGACTGAAATGGCAGTGCCTGGGGGGAGGGCAGTGAAGGTCCAGGTATAAACATAGGTGCAGGGCACCAGGTTTAGTGTCACCACAGTGATGTGTGTGGTACAGGTGTATTGACTTTTCTCCTGCCCTCTCAAGAATGAGATCTCAGCATCCTCAGGATTACTGTGTAGTATATGAGGAGAAAGAAGAATATATAACAGCTGAGTAATCCATTATTGGAAATCATCAGGAGCTCCAGAGTGAGGTGTCAGTGAAGGCTAGTTTGAGTGCTCCGGGGACATCACAGTAGAATGGATCAAGAACATTGGGTCCCCAGAAGGGGAGGCGAAGTAATAAAGAAATCTGGACGATGGAGTGGACAAAGACCCCCACCCAGGAGGCCTCAACTAGGCTAGTGCATCGTTGCCTACTCCTTATAGTCATATGATGGAGGGTATTGAGATGGTAACGAAATGGTATAGCAATACAATGCCAACACAGAGAGAGAAAAAAACATCTGCACCTCCCAGATGGTAGAAGAACGTTTGAGCTATGCAGCCATTGAAGGAGATGTTTTTTATCTGTTATTCTTTATTTTTTAATTGAATTCATAATAGTTTACATCAATGTGAGATTTCAGTTGTACAATATTTCTTGACTGACACCACATAAGTGCTCCCCTTCACCCTCTGTGCCCACCCTCCACCTCCCTTCCTCTGGTAACAACTGAACTATTTTCTTTGTCCATCTGCTTGTTTATATTCCACATATGAGTGAAATCATCTGGTATTTGTCTCTCTCAGACTGGCTTATTTTACTTAGCGTAATTTCCTCCAGGTCCTTCCATGTTATTGCAAATGGGATGAATCTGTCTTTTTTATGGCTGAGTAGTATTCCATTGTATATCTCTACCACAGCTTCTTTATCTAATCATCAGTCAATGGACACTTGGATTGTTTCCACGTCTTGGCTATTGTGAATAGTGCTGCAATGAACACAGGGGTACATATGTTACTTTGGATTGTTGATTTCAAGTTGTTTGGGTAGATACCAGGTGTGGGATAACTGGGTCATATGATATTTCCATTTTTAGCTTTTTAAGGAATCTCCATACTGTTTTCCCTAGTGGCTGTACCAGTTTTCATTCCAACCAGCAGTGCATGACCATTCCAGTTTCTCCACATCCTCTCCAACATTTTTTGTCATTGGTCTTGGTAATTACAGTCACTCTGACTGGTGTAAGGTGATGTCTCATGGTAGTTTTGATTTGCATTTCCCAAATAATTAGTGACATTGAGCACCTTTTCATGTGCCTGTTGGCCACCTGTGTATCTTCCTTTGAAAAATGTCTGTTCATATCTTCTGCCCAGTTTTTGATTGGGTTGTTTGTGGGGGTTTTTTTTGAGTTATGTGGGTTCTTTATATACTTTGGATATCAACCCTTTGTCTGATAAACGATTTGCAAATATTTTCTCCCATTGGTGGGTTGTCTTTCCATTTTGTTGACGGTTTCTTTTGCTTTGTAGAAGCTTTTTAGTTTGATGTAGTCCCATTTGTTAGCTTTTTATTTTGTTTCCCTTTCCTGAGTAGACATGGTATTTGAAAAGCTGTGGCTAAGACCAATTTCAAAGAATATACTGACTATATTTTCTTCTAGGATTTATATGGTTTCAGTTCTTACATTCAAATATTTAATCCCTTTGGAGTTACTTTTCAAGTATGGTGCAAGATAATGGTCTACTTTCATTCTTTTCCATGTGGCTGTCCAGTTTTCCCAACACCATTTATTGAAGAGACTCTCCCTTCTCCACTGTATGCTCTTTGGCTCCCTTGTCAAATATTAGCTGTCCATAAATGTGTAGGTTTATTTCTGGACTCCAGATTCTGTTCCATTGATCTGTGTGTCAGTTTTTGTGCCAGTACCATGCTGTTTTGGTTATTATGGCTTTGTAGTATATTTTGAAATCAGGAAGTGTGATACCTCCAGCTTTGTTCTTTTTTCTCGGGAATACTTTGGCTGTTTGAGGTCTTTTGTTGTTAAATACAAATTTTAGGATTCTTTGTTCTATTACTGTGAAAAATGTTGTTGGAACTTTGGTAGGGATTGCGTTGAATCTATAGATTGCTTTAGGAAGGATGGACATTTTAACTACCTTAAATCTTCCAATCCAAGAGCACGGAATATCTTTCCATTTCTTTGTGTCTTCTTCAATTTCTTTCAACAATGTTTTATAGTTTTGGGTGTACAGGTCTTTCAACTCTTTGATTAAGTTTATTCCTAGGTATTTTATTCTTTTTGTTGCAATTGTAAATGGGATTGTATTTTTAATTTCTTTTTATGCTACTTCATTGTTAGTGTATACAAGCACAACTGATTTTTGTATGTTCATTTTGTATCCTGCGACTTGACTGTATTCATTTATTATTTCTAAAAGTTTTTTAGTGGATTCTTTAGGATTTTCTAGATATAAAATCATGCCTGCAAAGAGTGACAGTTTCACTTCTTTGTTTCCAATATGGATCCTTTTTATTTCTTTTTCTTGCTTGATTTCTCTGGCTAAGACTTCCAATACTATGTTAAATAAGAGTGGTAACAGTGGGCATCCTTGTCTGGTTCCTGTTCTTAGAGGGATGACTTTCAGTTTTTCACCATTAAATATGATGTTGGCTGTGGGTTTGTCATATATGGCCTTTATTATGTTGTGGTACTTTTCTTCAATGCCCATCTTATTGAGACTTTTTATCATAAATGGATGTTGAATTTGGTCAAATGCTTTCTCTGCATTTCTATTGAAATAATCATGTGATTTTTATTCCTCATTTTGTTAATGTCTTGTATCACATTGATTGATTTGCAGGTGTTGAACCACCTTCCATCCCTGGAATGAATCCTTCTTGATCATTGTGTATGATTCTTTTAATGTATTGCTGTATTTGGTTTACGAATATTTTGTTGAGGATTTTTGCATCAATGTTCATCAGTGATATTGGCCTGTAGTTTCCTTCTTTGTGTTGTCCTTGTCTGGTTTTGCTATCAGGGTAATGTTGGTCTCATAGGATGGGTTAGGAAATGTTCCGTCTTCTTCACTTTTTCAGAATAGTTTGAGAATAATAAGTACTAAATCTTCTTTGACTGTTTGGTAGAATTATCCATAGAAGCCATCTGGTCCTGGACTTTTGTTTTTTAGGAGGTTTTTGATTACTGTTTCAATCTCTGTACTTGTTATTTGTCCATTCAGATTCTGTATTTCTTCTTGATTCAGTTTTGGGAGGTTGTATGAGTCTAGGAGTTCATCCATTTTTTCCAGGTTATCGAATTTGCAGGCATATAGTTTTTCACAGTATTATCTTATAATCCTTTGTATGTCTGCAATATCTGTTGTAATTTCTCCCTTTCATTTCTAATTTTATTTATTTGAGCTGCATCTCTTTTTTTCTTGGTGAGTCTGGCTGTTTGTCAATTTTGTTTATCTTCTCAAAGAACCAGCTCATAGTTCCATTGATCCTTTTTACTGTTTTTTAAGTCTCTATTTCATTTATTTCTATTCTTATTTTTATTATTTCTCTCCTTATGCTGACTTTGGGCTTTGTCTGTTCTTCTTTTTCTAGCTCTGTTAGATGCATTTGAAGATTGCTTATTTGAGACTTTTCTTGATTGTTGAGGTAGGCCTGTATTGCTATGAATTTCCCTCCTATGACTGCTTTTGCTGCATCCTATAATAGTTGGTGTACTGTGTTTCCATTTTCCTTTGTCTCCAGGTTTTTTAAAATTTACTCTTTGATTTCTTCAATGATCCAATGGTTGTTCAAAAGCATGTTGTTTAATCTCCACATATTTCTGACTTTCCCAGTTTTGTTCTTGTGGTTGATTTCCAGCTTCCTAGCATTGTGGTGAGAGAAGATGGTTGGGATGATTTCAATCTTCTTGAATTTATTGAGGCTTGTTTTGTTGCACAACATATGGTCTATCTTTGAGAATGTTCCATGGGCACTTGATAAGAATGTATATTTTGCTGGTTTTGGATGGGATGCTCTATATATGTCTATTAAGTTCATCTGTCCAAGTGTTTCATTGAAATCTACTATTTCCTTGTTGACTTTTGTCTGGATAATCTGTCCATTGAATTAAGTGGAGTGTTGAGGTCCCCTACTATTATTGTGTTGCTGTTAATTTCTCCCTTTATGTCTGTTAATAATTGCTTTATGTACTTTGGTACCCCATGTTAGGTGCATGTATATTAATAAGTGTTATGTCCTCTGGTGAAATGTCCCTTTTATCATTAAATACTGCCCCTCTTTGTCTCTCATTGTCTTTTTAACTTAGAGTCTGCTTTGTCTGATAAATGTATGGCAACACCTGCTTTCTTTTGTTGGCCCTTAGCTTGGAGTATTTTCTTCTATCCCTTCACACTAAGCCTATGTTTGTCTTTGTAGCTGAGGTGTGTTTCCTGGAGGCAGCATATTGGTGAGTCTTATTTTTTAATCCATCCAGCTACTCTGTGTCTTTTTATTGGAGAGTTCAGTCCATTTACATTTAGAGAGATTATTGTTATATGAGGGCTTAATGCTGCCATTTTATCTCTTGTTTTCTGGTTGTTCTATGTTCCCACTGTTTCTTTTCCTTTGTATTTCTGAGTGCTGTTTCATTTTGTTGGTTTTCTGAGAGGGATTTCTCAGTTTGTGAGTTGCGGCTGTGCACTGATCTTTTGTTTAGTAGTATTGTGAGGATTGTATGAAAGATATTGGAGATGAGATAGTCCATTTTCTTATAGCCTCTTATCTCCATTACCATAAGTAGGTTCCTTCCCTTTCCTCTCCCTTTCTGAGTAATTGCTATTACACATTGTTGTCTTTTTAATTTTGTGAGTTTGTGGTTAAGTTGAAGTGTTTATTGTTACTTTTGATCCTTTCTTTCCCTTTCTCTTTTAAGTTGTAATTGAGCCTTTGCCTACTTGTTATAGTAGAGAGCTGCAAGTTTCTGGTCATGTCTGTCTATTTATCTCCTTGCTCAGAGATTTGTAGACCTTTACCTTTTTGTTGCAAGTGTGAAGGAATCTGTAATTATTTCTTGTAGGGGAAGTCTTGCGGTGATGTACTCCCTCAGATTTTGTTTATCTGGGAAAGCTTTTATTTCTCCACCGTACCTGAAGGAAAGTTTCACTGGATAGAGTATTCTTGGCTGAAAGTTTTTGTCTTTCAGTATTTTGAATATATCATTCCATTCTCTCCTAGCTTGTAGGTTTCTGCTGAGAAATCCACTGAAAGTCTGATAGGGTTTGCTTTGTAAGTTATTTTCTTCTGCTTTGCTGCTGCTAATATTCTTTACTTATCCCAAACTTTTGCCCTTTTTACTATTATATGCCTTGGAGAGGGTCTTTTAGGGTTGATAAATTTGGGCATTTGATTAACTTCATTTATCTGTAAATCTGAAACCTTCCTCATGTTTGGGAAGTTCTCAGCAATTATTTCTTTGAACAAGCTCTCTGCTCCTTTCTCTCTCTCTTTGCTGTCTGGGATACATATAGTCTTTGTGTTGTTTTTCCTAATTGAGTTGGATAGTTCTTGAAGAATTCCTCCATTCTTAAAAAATCTTAGTTCTGTCACCTCTACAGGTGGTGACCTGTAGAATTTCTACACTTTTATCCTCAAGAAGGCTAATTCTTTCCTCCATAAGATTAATTCTATTTCTTAATGATTCTAGATTATTATTTATTTCATTAGTTGTGTTTTTCACATCCAGAATTTCTGCTTGATTTTTTCTCAATCTCTTTGGTGAAGAGATTCATTTTATTGCTGAGCTCCTTGAATTGTCTTTCTGTGTTATGTTGCAAGTCATTGAGTTTCCTTATGATGGCTATTTTGAATTCTCTGTCATTTAGGTTGTATGTTTCTGTGTCTTCAGTGTTAGTTTCTTGAGAATTGTCATTTTCCTTCTGGTCTGAATTTTTGCTGCAGTTTCTCATGGTATTTGATGAACTAATCCTTTGTGGTATTCTTAGGATGCTGATTCACCCGGTTACCACTAGGGGGGAGCAGGAGCAGTATTTCTGGCCCCACCCAATCTGCTGGAAGCTGTGGGGGTATTATGGGTGCTTGCCCCAGCTTGGGATGCATTCAGGCACTGATGTGGGCTGTCCTTCTCAGGAGGGCTTCCTTGTTAGGCCAGTGCCACTCTTTGGAGCTTCAGGGGTGCTCTGAGCTCCCCCTCCCCACCAGAAAGTTATCACCAGTGGGCTCAAAGCTCCTGTGCTTATTCCTGCAGCTGCCCAGACCCATTCCTTCTTTGGGAGCACAGCTGCACTGTGAGTGTTCGCACACACCTAGAAAGTGTTTGCTCCAGCATGGAAATCTGCTGAGGTCCCTGTTTACACTCCACAATGTACGGGGCCACTGTGCTTGGTGAGCAGGGCTTCCTCTGTGGGACCTGAGCTATGGTTATTCTTTGACAGCACTGGGACACGATGGGCTCCCATTCCCTGCCAGGAAAGTGAGCGCCTGTGGGTTCAAAGGTGCCACTCTTATTCCCGCAGTAGCCCTTACCAGTTTGCTCTGTGGGAGCGCAGTTGCACTGTGAGCATTCCGTGTGCCTGGGAAGTGTTTGCCCGAGTGCGGGAATCTGTTGAGGTCCCTGTTTATTATCCACAGTCCACAGGCCACTGTGCTTGGTGGGCAGGGCTTCCTTGCTGGAACCCCAGCTATGGCTGCTCCTTTACAACACAAGGGTGTGGTGGGCTTCCTCTCTCCACTGGGAGAGTGACCACTAGTGTGGGATAAGGGTTACCACCTCCTCCTCTTACAGTTACCATGTTGCGTGTTCCCAATTTCTAAGTGTTTGCACCAGGTTGGAAAGTATTCATGTGTGTGCATAGGGCTACTGGGGGAGAGCAGCGTGTGCTCACCTATCTCTGCCACTTCCCAGGGGGCCGGTCCATCCACCCTCAGATGTATAGCTGCGAGTGTCTCTCAGGCCTCCTGTTGTGATGTGTGGGCTTCCTCCAGTGGTCATTGAATGTCTATTTAGTTGTAGTTCAAAAGAGGGTGAGAAAACAGGAACAGCTCACTCTACCATGCTGTTGATATCACTGAGCCAGGATGACTCTTTAAGTTGTCAAAACAGCACGCAAACTTATTGTCATATTTTAATTACAGAAAGCTAGAAATTCTAGGATGAAAGCTGCTTTGAATTCAATGTTCATTCCCATATTTTCTACCCCATCAGTTTCTTTCCCAATAATGAGGAGTATGGGCCATATAGGAGGAGAATATAAGAGGTCAATGAAGGGCAGCATGTGTGTTAGGCAGAACAATACAGATGATATCAAAATGACATTAGTTTTTCCCTGAGCATTTACAATTTCCAGTCATTGTATGTTTCACATATACCATCACACTTTAACCTTCACAACAAGACCATGAGATGGATATTATAAGTATCTTTGTATAGGTGAACTGTGACCTGTTAAGAGATAAAATAACTTGCTCCACATCCAACCACTGGTGGATGGCAGAGATGGGATTCAGACCCAGGTATGCACGACTCTGAAGTTAGAGCTTTCAGCTATAATGCTTTACTTTTACCAAGTTTGCCCAGACAAAAACACTAGCCAGTACTTCCTGTTCACAAAAACCAACAGGCTGAAGAATAGACTCATTAAAGTTTTATCTTCTTCAAATTTTCCTCTGTCTCTTTGGGAATTGGGAAATGGGAAGTGGGAAGAATGTTAATCCTCAATTATGAAGTCAATCTCAGATTAGCTCTGGTAAATCTGCAACAGGAAAATCAGTTCTTGAATAATGAGAATGGCTTACTCTTTGTGTAGCATCCCTGAGATTCTGCCTTTGTCTAAACTTATCACAAGAATGTGAATCTGGCACATCTAATTCTACATCACATCAGTCCTTTTAGGCCATTTTGTGAAATCTTTCAAAGCTTAGTAATTCCTGATAGGAATCCAGATGGATAACTATTATGTACCTTTGAGGTCCTCAAGGTCACAAACTCTTTTGGAGTTAAAGCAGAAAAAATGTCTTAAACTGTGATGGGAAATGTGTCCCTATATATGTGTACTTCAGATGCACTGATCACGAGATCTTTCTAGAACTGGATTGCAGTTTGGCATAGACAGGCCCAGTAATGTAAAAAGTTACATTCAAATGGTAGAAGAGCAATCAATTGGGTATCTGAAGAGTTATCTCTGTAATTAAGTTGATATGAAATCTTGAGCAAATCATTCTATTTCTAGGTTTCTATTTACTTACCTCTTGAAAAAAAGAATTGAATTCAACCATTATCTTCACTTGCCGTATTGTTGTCATCATTGACACATTGTTCCTTTGCTCTTTAAATGGAAATACATCAATCAGTTCAATCCTATAACGCTAGTTACTTCATGCTTACCAGAAGCTTGAGTTACCAGCTACCTATTAACTAGAAAAATAAATCATTACCTAGTAAGAGTATTTGGCTTATTGACAATATATTTGAGTATATAAGTATGACTCTATGTGAAGAATAATGGAAGGAGTCCTTGGTGATGAAGAGGTTGGAGACTCCTATTCTTTCACAGAAGGCTTGAGTCTTCTCTTCAGTCTCTTCATTGCTGACTCCATTTCCTGGTTCCTCAGCATGTAGATCAAGGGGTCCAGCAGAGAGGAAATGCCAGTGAACATGACAGAGATGGCCTTATCTGTGGGAGGGCCGTGAAGGGCCACTAATAGACATAGATGCAGGGCACAAAATACAGTGTTACCACAGTGATGTGTGAGGTGCAGGTGAATAAGGCTTTCCTCCTGCCCTCCCCTGCATAAGACATGAGTATCATTAGGATGACTGTGTAGGACACAAGCAGGTAGACAAATCCCAGGGTAGTGACTAAGCCATTGTTGGAAATCATCAGGAGCTCAAGTGCAAAGGTGTCTGTACAGGTGAGTTTGAGGACCTGGGGACATTGCAGTAAAAAGTGTCAAGAAGTTTGGGTCCACAGAAAAGTAGAGGCAGCAACAGGGAAATCTGCATGATGGAATGTATAAAACTCTTCATCCAGGATGCCACAATGAGGGAAGTGCATCACCCCCTACTCATGGTGGTCATATAGTGCAGGAGATGGGAGATGGCTATCTGGTGGTCAAACACCATCACTGACAAAGAAAAAATGTCTGTTCCACTGAGGAGGTGGAAGAAAAACAACTGTGTCATGCTGTGTGTATAGGATATGGTCTTTATGTTTGATAGCTGATTTACTAGGACCTTTAGAGCAGTGATGGAGGTGAAGAAGATGTAAAGAATGGTTAGATTGTGGAGAAGGAAATACATGGGGGTATGAAGGAAAGACTCACAAGTCACAGTAGCTGTGTTGAGGAAGTTTCCCAGCAAAGTTGTATGATACACAAAACATAAAAAGAGAAATCATACCAAGCTCAGGTCTTTGGACTAAGTCCTAGAAATATATATTTTTTAACCCAGAGCCATTTCCCAACTCCATTGAATCACATTTCTTCTTTATGTAGCTTGGAAAAAAATTAAAAGGGTTATTTCAGAAAGGGTTTACACTCCCTTAATATATTCAGGTTTATAGAGTCAGGTGTTAGGTCTGAATACTGGCAAGGTGTTATCAGCACATGAAGAGTTGTTCCGAGATTATAGTTGATGTGTCCAAAATGACATCCTCTACACGAGCATGCATTTAATCATTATTTCTTCTGTAAATTATAAGTATTTTAGAAAATGCATAAAAATAGTTTTCTCAGCATATACGTTCTAAGTATCCAAGATGAACAAGTGGATGTTAAATATTCAGAGATGGACTATTGTGGAAGGAGGGATATAAAAATGGATGCAGTTTGGTGTGTGGATAAGAAAGTGCCTATTTGGTATGACTGGGGTTCTTTGAGGTTCCACAAGAGCGTCGGGTTTTTTTCCAGACTGAAATCTCCATTTAAATAGTTTAAAAGCTCCTATTTGCAAAATGGTTGTCTTTAGACTGAATTCAACAGAAGCACTCTTCCCTTTTTAAAACTCAGATGTAATGCTGTGAAAAATTAGAAAATTTTAAAGCCCTAAGAATTCTTCTCTGTTGCTCTATTCTTCCTTAAGGGGATTACTTTGTTTCTGTCTTTACCTTAAACTACTTTAGGTATCAAACCACCCGGGTGTTGAAGAGCTTTTCAGCTATGAAAAGAAAAGTGATAACTTAGAGCTTCTCTTCTGTTCATTATTCAAATTTATTTTTAAAAGTTATTTTTTTATTGTGCTATCATTGACATTCAATAGACTCAAGTATTTGAAGTATACACTTTGATATGTTTTGATATAAGCGTATACCCATGACATCGTCACTATATTTAAGATAGTTAACATTTGTGTCATCCCAAAAGTGTCCTTGTGGCCCTTTGTAATATGTCCACTCTTCCCATCCTTCTACAGGCAACCACTGATCTTCTTTCTATCACTATCCATTCATTTGCATTTTCTACAAATGGAATCCTACAATGTGTTCTCCTTTTTTGTCTGGCTTGTTTCACTCATAGAATTCATCCATACTTTTGGGTCTACCAATATTTTGTTCTTTTTTATTGTATGGGTGTGCCACATTTTGTTATTCTTTCACATGCTGATGGACATTTGGGGTTGTTTTTGGTTTTTGACTATTACACGTAAAGCTGCTATGAATATTCATATACAGGTCTTCGTGTGGACATAAGTTTTCATTTCTCTTGGGTAAGTACCTAGGAGTACAATGGATGCAAGTCTTAAAATTCAATAAGAAAGAGAACAAATGAATTTAAAAAAATGAAGAAAAGGTTTCAACAGACATCTCAACTAGAAGATACAGAGATAGCATGTAAGTACAAGAAAAGATACTCAACATCATTTCTCACTGGGGAAATGTAAATTAAAACCATAGTGAGATAAAAGTACACATCAATTAGAATGGCTAAAATAAAAAAGGCATATATCAAGAGTCAAGAAAAATGTAGAGGAATGGAATTCTGGTGGGAATGTTCAACAGCGCAACCAGTTTTGAAAACATATTGTCAGTTTTTTAAAATGTTAAGTGTATACTTAACATATAATCTTATTGCTTTTGAATGCCTTTCTTTTTCTTGAATCTTTGAAATGGATTTTAATTTCTTTCTTTGCAGTCTATCTCCCTTTTCTTGCCATAATCAGAAATAGAAGGTGAAAATCATTTCTCCCATTTTTTGGGTGTGTTTCCCAGTTCAAATGAAGATATTTATTTTCACCTCGTACACATTCCTTTCAAGTTTTCTTTTGTCTGAATGCAATTTTGTCCCCCAAGTCTACTTAATTTGGAAAATTTAAAAAGCTACCAAGAGGTATCATAGCATACAGGGAGAAACTTGGGAGCCTCCGGCATCACACAGCCTGTTCAGCTCCTAGCTGGGCACTGACTGGTTGTGCTACGGGAGAAGTTAATTTACCCCTTTGGCCTCAGGCTCTGCATCAGTATTTGGAAACAATAACATCTCCTTCATGTGACTTTTGTAAAGACTAAATGAATTAATCTAGGCAAAAGCAAGAATACTTAGAGTGTTGTCTAACCAATGACGAGTGCTTATACTTATCTTACCTTAAAGAAAAACTCCAGGTTAGTAAGTGTCACAGACACACAGCTTCTTTAAATGTACTGACAATCTATTATGGGAGCCTTTCATTTCGTAGAACATGTATTCTAAAACAGCTTCATCAGAACATACTGTCTTGGGAGAAATCTGAAGTGTTTTTCTTTCAGTGTCAATGAGAGTGGCCAAGAGGGTGGTGACAGTGTATGGTAGTAAAGAGAATGCTTGCTTGGTTGGGCTTATTATCTGACATCATCTTAGCAGACCAGAGAAGTTGAGTGTCGTTCTCTGCAGTGAGAGCCATCTGGGGTCAAGTCCTGGTTTTGTCACTGTGTGTGGGTAAGTGAGAGACCTCACGGAGTCTCTACTTCTTCATCTATACAATGGGGGTTTTAATAATACCCACCACACAGGGAAGTTATATGAGGATTAGGTGAATTAACATATGCAGAGTCTCAGCACACATTGCTGGTTATCTGTTATGATTAGTACTATGTTGAGCAGCATTAACACTGGAGGTTCATCAAGAAATGGAGTGTGTTGACGTAATGGTAGGTGAGTCATCAATTCTGACTAGTTTAAAGAGAGGAAACGATCACCAGAAAACATCAATTCAATATAGTTACTGGAGATATTGAGGAGGTCCATCCTAGTTATGAAAACCTTCCAGAGGGATGCCATGTAAATAATAGACTATGATCTACACAGAATGGTAGATGGTAGATGGTACCTCCGACACCAGGTCAGGCTTCTTTGTCAGAAAGGAATGGGTCCCATGTTCACAAGCTACCTTTGGTAATTCAGACAACATCTTATACCTTCTGTTTCACGTTTCTGCTATTTTTTAAATCCATCTAATTATTTAGTAAATATTTATAGAAAATTGACAGTGTTCTATGTTATACAAGACAAAAGAATATAATCCAAACCAGTGGAAAAACAACTGAAATCTAATAGTAATATGGGAGAGATGGAGACTGTGTAAAGACAGATGAGCCATGTGTGAGAAACAGACAACTCACCAAAAGGCTCAGAGAACCCTGCATGGAGGAGGTGACACTTATGTTTGGGGCATGTGGGAGTGGACAGAATGGGAGATCTGGCTTTAGGGGACCACTTGAATATATAAAAGTTGCTCACGAGTCAGAAGTTTGGCTGCAAAGAAAGGATACAAATATGAAGGCATGGAAAGACATAGGAAGGAAAATCATTGCTATAAATTTTTATTTTTTGGTAAATCTAGGGAAAGGTATGTAGATGTTCATTGCACTATTCTTTCAAGTTTTTTTGAAGGTTTGACATATTTTATTTTCTCTCTAGTTTTAATTTAACATAAGACATATGTGTGTAGAATTCAGTCTCAGGAGATCCATCTACAGGAAATAAGCCTGAGAAAAATCTCTTCTTTGTGTAATTCAAGGGATTCCAGAGAAAGAGTTGCTTTCTCGTCAATTCCAAAGTGAACTCATTTCTATGACTCTCATTTCACAATATCCTCTTTGTTCATCTTTCTTAGCTGTGCTTTCTGTCACTGAAGTTTCACCCTGGAATGTAGCACTTTGTGTACTTATCACATTGTTTTTAGACAGAATGTATTTATGAATATTAACAATTACATCTAGAGTTCAATTATTCTCACTCTTCTTTTCTCACACTTATGCATAGACACTGAGACCCCACAGGCATTCACACCCATGTAGAGTTATATTTCTTACCTAAAGTCTCCAACCTTCTCTTCCAACATCTTAAACAATGTTCACATGTATCTTGGGAATCATTCAACTTCGTAAAATTCTGTTAAATACCCCTCTCAAAGCCAGTGATTTCAGTGGCTTCCCTTTTATCTTTATGTGGGAAATGGCAGACATAAGATAATATTTTCTTGGTTTGTTCACAAAGTCTGACAGTGCTACACCATATTTGCCAATTCCTTGATCCCAGGATTGGAGTGAGAATTATCACAGGGACTATAGTTGGATGTGATTGTGGAAAAATTCTTCTGATAGTGAGGTGGTTTCAGTGGGAGTGATTGTGATTCAGGCACATATGCTTAGTAACACACTTTTTGTCTAGTGTCTAAAATTTTCTAATGGTGACAAAGATTTTCTCCTTGACTATATTCAGGCTCCCCTGAACTTTTCAACTAGGCTTTGACTTTTGGAACCCCATCCTTGTCTCTGCATTGTCCAATTTTAACAAAAATCCTGCTTCATCAGTTTAGCCAAAATCCCCCATCCTCCATAGCCTATCACCCTCTGTTCAGGTTCCTCATCCTCCACCATCCCCCCAGTGATGTCTAATCACCCTGACCTGACTTTGGCAAGAATTTTATTAGGTCAGTTTAGCCAGAATTCGACATTACTCCTGACATTTCCTTTTAGAGGTTTTTGTACTGGGAAATAAATGTCCATTCTTAAGGATTCTGAGCAACTTCCTTAGGCAGTTTCATGCACGTAGGGTGATTCCTGAAGTTTGACACAAAGCTTTGGAAGCAGCACTTGGACCTGAAGAGGTTGTTTAGTCAAGAGTGAGGGAGCTCCCAAAGAGCTGGTGAACAAAGTGGGTGATGCAGTTCTCACAGGATACACACGCAACCGGAATATCCACACTGGATGCATCTGCAAATCCCACTTGCTTGACCTTCAAAGTTTTTCAAAATACTCACCATCTCCACAATTACTACCCTAAATCATGTCTTCATTATTTCTTTCATGAGATTATTGCCTCATCTTGTTTTTGTCCTCACTCCTCTTCAGTCTATTAATAACAGTAGCTCCTGCAATTCTGTTAAAGCATGCATCACTATTCTGCTCTTTCAAGCCCTCCAAATGTATCCAATCTTGTTTAATGTGAAAGTCAAAATCCTCACAATCATCTAAAGATGGTCATCCTATGGCCCCATAATATCTCTTACCTTTAGTACTACACCTCTCCTCTTCTCATCCACTTACAAAGGCCTCCTTGCTGTTTCTTGGATCTCTGGGAAGATCAGCATCTCATGGCCTTTGCATGTCTGATTTTTGGACTGAGATTTGGACTGAGACATGAACATGTTTCTAGTTTCAAAGATTTTAACATCTGGGATCTACCTCCAGACATGAGAGGAAAAAGCACAACTCCCAGCAGCTGTAAATAGCATAAAAAGTAAACAATAAAAGCCAAGCTTATATATTGAATAATGTTTTCCACCTCAAGCCAACTTTTTTGAATGTATATGCATAGTCTGATGTAGCTTCATAGGTTTCTGTCATTTTTTAGGGCATCATATTAAGAGAGAATAATAACCATGAAGCAATTGTTTTCTTAACCATATTCTCCAATGACTTGAGGAGCAGAAAGGAGTTAGAGACGATATTCATTCATTGAGTTTTGTAATTCAACAATTTTTATGAGTGTTTTCTATGTTTTGCTTGCTGTGATAGATGCTGGGGATACAATAAAAGCATAATTCTACTGGGGGAGATAGGAAGAAGGAGGACAGGGAATTGGAAACAAGGTCATGAGTTCTGTGCCCAAGCTAAGCCCAGGGCACTGAGGGAAAGTGGTGGAGGTGGCAAGCAGGAAGGTGGGGTTCAGAGGAAGGTCAGGGTAAGGACCCTGCACAAGGTCACAGAACTCATAATTTTTGAGGTCTGTATTCTAAATCAAGCTGTGCTAACTTCAAGACACCTGCTCTCAATCACTGGATTGTGGGCTTTGGATGGAAAAATCTTCAGATAATAGTTATTTAGTTTATCACATAATAGAATCAGAGGAGGAACTTAATTTGAATGTGTTTACTTCCTTAAGATTTGATTACTTTATGAAAGACCATATAGAATCCAATGCCCAATCTGTATTATTTTCTTTCTCTCTTTCTTTTTTTTATTTTAAAGATTGGCACCTGAGCTAACATCTGTTGCCAATCTTCTCTCTCTTTTTCTTCTTCTCCCCAAAGCACCCCAGGACATAGTTGTATATTCTAGTTGCAGGTCTTTCTGGCTCTGCTATGTGGGACACTACCTCAGCATGGCTTGATGAGTGGTGTTAGGTCCATGCCTGGGATCCTCAATGGCAAAACCCTGGGCCACTAAAGTGGAATGCATGAACTTAACCACCCAGCCAAGGGGCCGGCCCCCTGTATTATTTTCTAATATGTGTCTCAGCTCCCTTCCTGGGAACAAGTTATGTACTTGGAATGTCTCAGCATATATATATTTTACTTTTTCTTATTGATATTTTTATTTAGACAACTGGAGATTCCCATGCAGTTGTAAGAAATAGCAGAGAGATATCCCACCTTAACCCATTTTCCCTCAATGTTCATTTCACAATCTATATGTATATCAAAATTTCAAGTTGTACATCTTCACCATATGCCTTTTTTATCTGTCAATTACATCACAAAGGAGCTGGGGAAAAAACCCACAATAATTGCAATATGATAAAATTGTCTGAGTTTATTTCAATTCTGATTCCTTTATTTCTTGCAAGGCCCTATTGCAAAAGCAATGAACACCTCTCCAGCTAACAATTTGATTTCTCTACTTCGTTTTAGAACATTAAACCCATCTTTTTACATTGTTATTGCAGCCTGATCCAGAATCTTTGAAAATAATGTGTATCTTAGTAGAAATATAAAAACTATTTAGAAATCCTTTAGTCAATACATTTTATTTGATGGACAAACATATTCAAAGGTGATGAGAAGGAGTGAGAGACCAGCCTATACCTTGTCAGAAGGCAGAAATCTTCTCTTCAGTCTCCTCATGGCTGACTTCATCTCCTGGTTCCTCAGAGTGTAGATTAAGGGGTTCAGCAGAGGGGAGATGACAGTAAAGGTGACGGAGATGGGCTTATCGGTGGGGAGGGCAGTGAAGGGCCGGGCATAGACATAGATGCAGGGCACAAAGTGCAGGGTCACCACAGTGATGTGTGAGGTGCAGGTGGAGATGGCTTTCCTCCTGCCCTCCCCAGCCTGAGACCTCAACATCATTAGGATGACTGTGTAGGACACAAACAGGAAGATAAACCACAGTGTAGTGACCAGTCCATTATTGGAAATCATCAGCAGCTCAAGCATAAAAATGTCAGTACAGACGAGTTTGAGGACATGGGGAACATCACAGTAGAAAGTGTCAAGAACATTGGGTCCACAGAAGGGGAGGGGCAGCAAAAGGGCAATCTGTACGATGGAGTGGACAAAGCCCCCCACCCACGAGGCCACTATTAACCCAATGCAACGGCCTCTACTCATGATGGTCACGTAGTGCAGGGGCTTGGAGATGGCCACATAGCGATCTAATGCCACCACTGACAATGAACATGCATCCACCCCTCCAATGAGGTGGAAGAAAAACATCTGAGTAAAGCAGCCATTGAAGGAGATGGTCTTTCTCTGTGACAGAAGGTCCACCAGAACCTTGGGAGCTGTGATGGAGGAAAAGCAGATGTCGGCAATAGACAAATTACGGAGCATAAAATACATGGGGTTGTGAAGGCGAGATTCAAAAGTCACAGTGACCATGATGAGAAAGTTTCCAACCAGAGTTGTCACATATACAAAAAGTAGGAAAAGAAATAAGACCCAGTTCAGTTCTTGATTCTGGGTTAGGCCAAGGAAAATAAATTCTTTGACCCTCGTGCAGTTTTTTAGCTCCATTGAGTCAACTTCTTTCTCTCTCTCTTGTTTCAAGCTTCTTCATTTGAAAAGACTTGGCTATTTATTTTGTTTTCTTCTCAAGCACTAAGAATACAATTCAGAATGTTCCTCGCGTGGTTGCGCTGTTTGTGATTTGTTGTTTTGTCTAAATTTTTAAGATTGCAGTCAGTTTGGTGATCAAATCAAATTATCCCATGTAAAGTCATTCAATAATTCTGTTCTTATAAAACTATTTTTGAAAAGAACAAACTTTATGTTCAGCAGTGATGTTTACATAACATTTTATTTAATTTATTTTAGTTTTCAAATTTTGCTATTGTTTTCTTCCCTCCAAATATATCGAATGTCCAAAATGTCTGAATCATAAACAGAAAGATAAGTACAATGTGGTTCCAGCCACTGTAGACTCATAGTATGAAAGTTTAATATTCATATTAGCGAACTTTCTGTTGACTTCCACAGGGTCTTGTCTTGCTAAAAAGAAAAAAAGAGTATCATTCTGTTTCTTACTGCAATGTTGCTGTGGCATGAGTCAGTTTCCTTACTGTTGGCTGTTTTATGTTGAATTTCTTAAAATTGCCACCTGTTATTCCATATATGTAGCTTTTCTTTGTCATTACCTTATACGAATCAGAATTTTTATTAATTATTTTTAAATATTTAAAATTTATTTTTAAGAAACACATTGAAACAATATATAAATACAAATATCAAAGAATATCTTTAATTTCTTTTATTGTGATAACACTTAAACATGAGAGCTGCCCTCTTAACAAATTTTTGGGTGCCAATACAGTATAGCCACAGTGCTGCACAGCAATTCTCTAGAACTTATTCATCTCACGTAACTGTTGTGATCCTTGCTTGAGTGTGGGGGAGAGAATAAAGATAGTGACCCACTTTTGAAAGGTCATCCATACTCTATCAACCACACTCTCTTCTGCCTCTTTCTCTGTGTGGATCAAAGCTAAGAGAGTAGAGGGTTCACACAGGAGGGAGAGATGTAGATATGTTTAGAATAATACCTATTTTTTATAAGCTGTTATTGGTCATTCTTAGGAAATTTTATAATTATTACTTATTCCACCTTATACTTAGCAAGTCAACATTTATTGCAATGTTCAAATGTATATGAACAAATGGGACCACATTGTCAAAGTGTTTGCAGCTTAGCGAAAGTGAATGATTTGTATAAATTGATGAACATAATGCATGATAAAATGTAAAATGTCAAGAGAAAAGTAGAGATTGATTTGGTTGGGATAGGAACTATGCTAAGAGATATAATGATTTCTATCAGTAATAAAAGCTGCTATTTTTTGAGTGTTTACTGTGTGTGAAGAGTTATGAAATGTTGACATTGAATTTTCACCACTATCCTTTAGAAAGTATTAATGTTATTCCTGTTTTTCAGATGGAATATAGTGTGAATCTATGTTTGACTGAAGTTAAGGAAAAGATAGAAATAGGATGGAAAAAACATTGTTTTGTTTGCCTCTTCAATCTTATGTATATAGGGTCTCATTTTGTATAACAAGAATATTTTGGGGTGCGCCTGATAGCCGTGTGGTTAAGTTTGCATGCACTGCTTTGGTGGCCCCAGGTTCACTGGTTCGGATCCTGGACACGGACCTATGCACTGCTCATCAAGCTATGCTGTGGCAGGCGTCCCACATAGGAAAAATAGAGAAAGACGGGCACAGATAGTAGCTCAGGGCCAATCTTCCTCAGCATAAGAGAGGAGGATTGGCAGCAGATGTTAGCTCAGTGATAATCTTTCTCAGAGAAACAAAACAAAGAAAAGAAAATTTGGTAAAGTCTGTCTGAAGATAAGAATTTTTCAGAAAGGGGTTCTGGAAACCCAATTTATGTGGAGCTTAGTCTGAGACTATCTCATCAAGAAGCAACTCAAATGATGACAGCAAACGAATGATGCCTTCTCTCACACTGAGTGGACCACATTTCTGAATCCCTCTTAACATATCACCTCTCTTCCAATAGTTAACACCCACCTTTGTTGTTTCTGTCACTGAGAAGATCATCTTGGCTCTGAAGCATTTAGTATACCTGGAAAATATCAAAGTCAAACTATTCATACATAGTTTGTATAATCAATAACAACATCTCAATGTCACTATCGATAACTTTAACCTTAGCTAAATCTTAACATCTTTACCTAATACCTTTGATCCTGAAACTCCAACTACAAATTGTATGTCATCAGGTACAGACCAGAATAAAACACTAGTGACACTAGTGACGTTAATTCTTGAAAATATTGTTTCTGAAGGCAGAGCCTCTTGGAAGACTAAATATCTTAGTGTCTTTATTCTCCTTTCAGGAAAGAAAGGGCAGATTCAAAGAATCACATCTTCAAGAACTTCCTCTGTGTCCCTATCTTACGTGCAAATCCCTCAGCCTCAGGCTTAATGTGAGAATTGCAAAGGGAATAATATTGGACAAGGAAGTGGAATTCAGTGCCTGATTCTGTTGTTGGTGATGAAGTTTCAAAGGGAGTTATTAAGAAGTTACTGAAACATTCACATGTGTAAACACACATTCACGCATACACAGACAGACACATTTTGATTGATATCCAAATTCTTTAGAGGCAGTAGAAGAAATCTATCTGTTTATCCATAGCTCAATAAGAACTTTGTTAAAACATGCCAAATACTGCACCTGAGAGAGAAAAAGGGTCCAGTTTTCATTGCTTGTAAGGCTCAGAGGACAGTATATACAAATCAGTTTCATTTTGATTGTCAAAAATCTCAAAAAAAAAACTGCACCTCAAATCCTTTGCTACCAGTCTAGTTTCTAATTATATGCAGAATGATTATAGTCTCATGATGTTGCTCTAAGTCTCTGCATGTAGAGAAACAAGACTTAGATGATGTTTGGGGAATGCACGTTTTTCCTTTTTTCCAACACTCTACTCAAATGGAAACTCTCAATTTGGATACATCTAGATAAGTATGTTAGTAAAGCTGTCTACAAAATCATAATAGTTACTTAAGATTACCTGAATTTATTGAATGATGTGATCTTATATAAAATGAACTTCCACTGTTTGCAGAATGCTGATGGGTTTGGATTTACTTGCTTTTCCATTTTGTTTTAGTACTGTGAACTAGCCTACACAGATTAAAAAGTGCATGATGCAGGTTATGTGTTTGAGATGGGTAATTCCTCCCCCAACCCAGCTTTACTGAGATTTAATTGACATATATCATTGAGTGTGTTTAAGGCATATAATGTGTTGATTTGATACATTTATAATTGCAAAATGCTTATCATCTTAGTGTTAGCGAACACTTTCATCACCTCACATAATTACTCATTCTTTTTGGTAGTGAGATCATACTCTCTTTTAAACTTTCAAGTATTGTTACCATATTGTTAACTATAATCACCATCTTTACATTAGATCCAAAACTTATTCATCTTATAGCTGGGAATTTGTACAGTTTAACCAACATCTCCTTACTTCTCCCCATCCCCAACACCTGGTAACCTACATTCATTCTACTCTGTTTCTATGAGATCAGATTTTTAGGTTCCATATATATATGAGATCATAGAATATTTGTCTTTGTTTGACTTAGTTCACTTAGCATAATGCCCTCAAGGTCCATCTGTGTTGTTGCAAATGGCAGGACTTTCTATTTTTTGTGACTGACCACACCTTCTTTATCCATCCATCCATTGGTGGACACTGAGATTGCTTTCATATCTTGAATGTTGTGAATAATGCTGCAATGAACATAGAAGTGCTGATACTTCTTCAAGACCTTAATTTCATTTCCTTTTGGTATATATCCAGAGATGGTATTGCTGGTTCATATGGTAGTC
The DNA here is from genome assembly GCF_041296235.1 of Equus asinus. Taxonomy (NCBI): domain Eukaryota; kingdom Metazoa; phylum Chordata; class Mammalia; order Perissodactyla; family Equidae; genus Equus; species Equus asinus. Next base: position 36,828,642 of record NC_091806.1, on the reverse strand, counting down.
TTATTTTAAATCTTTTGAGGAACCTCTCTACTGTTTTCCACAGTGGTTGTACCAATGTATATTTCCAGCAGCAGTGCACAAGGATTTTCTTTCCTCCACATCCTCACCAACACTTATCTTTTGTCTTTTTGATGATAGCCATTCTAACAGGTGTGAACTGATATCTCACTGTGGTTTTGAATTGCATTTCTCTCATGCTTAGTGATGTTGAGCACATTTTCATGTACCTATTGGCCATTTGAATACCTTGTTTAAAAAAATATCTATTCAGTTCCTATGCCCATTTTTAAATCGGATTGTGTGTTTTTTGGTATTGAGTTTATCAGTTCTTTATGTGTTTTGGATACTAACAGCTTATCAGATACATAATTTGCAAATAATTTCTCCCATTCTGTAGGTTGTCTTCTCATGTTTTGATTGTCTCTTTTGCTGTGCAGAAGCTTTCAGTTTGATGTAGTTTCATTTATTAAGTTTTTCTTTTGTTGCTTGTGCTTTTGGTGTCATATCCAAAAAATTATTGACAAGGCCAATGTTGAGGAGATTTTCCATGACTTTTTCTCCTAGGAGTTTTATTGTTTCAGGTCTTATGTTTAAATATTTAATCCATTTCAAATAATTTTTCTGAGCTGTGTAAGACAGGGGTCTGATTTCATTATTATGCATCTAGTTATCTAGTTTTTCCAGTATCATTTATTGAAGAGAGTATCCCTTTCCCATTGTACATTCTTGGCTTCTTTGTTGTAAATTAATTGCCTGTATATGCATGGATTTATTTATGAGCTCTTGATTATGTTCCATTTATCTGTATGTCTGTTTTTATGCCAGACTATACTGTTTTGATTATTAAAGCTTTGTAGTATAAAGGTTGAAATCATAAGTATGATGCCTCCGAATTTATTTTTCTTTCTCTCAATTGCTTTTTCTAATTCTGTGAAAGATGTTATTGGAATTTGGATAGGGATTGCATTGAATCTGTAGATCTCCTTGGGTAGTATGTACATTTTACAATATTAATTCTTACAATCCATGAGCATAGAATATCTTTGTATTTATATATATCTTCTTCAATTTCTTTCGTCAATGGCTTATGATTCAGTGAACAGATCTTTCACTTCCTTGGTTAAATTTCTTCCTTAGCGTGTTATTCTTTTGATTCAATTCTAAATGGGATTGTATCTTTGAGTTCTCTTCTGTTAGTTCATTATCAGAATATAGAAATACTACTGATTTTTGTAAGGTGACTTTGCACCCTGCAACTTTGATGTAGTTGTTGATTATTTATCATAATTTTCCAATGGATTCTTTAGGGTTTTCTACATATAAAATCATCTAATCTGCAAATAGTGAGAGTTCCACTTCTTCATTGCCTATTTGGATTCCTTTTATTTCTTTTTCTTGCCTAATTGCTCTGGCCCAAACCTCCAATACTATGTTGAAGAAGAGTGGTGAGAGTGGCCACACTTGTCTTGTTCCTGTTTTCAGAGGGATGGCTTTCATTTTTTCTCCATTGAGTATGATGTTGGCTGTGGGTTTGTCATATACGGCCTTTAATATGTTGAGTTACTCTCCTTCTATAAACATTTTTTTTTGAGGAAGATTAGCCCTGAGCTAACTGCTGCCAATCCTCCTCTTTTTGCTGAGGAAGGCTGGCCCTGAGCTAACATCCATGCCCATCTTCCTCTACTTGATACATGGGAAGCCTACCACAGCATGGCTTGCCAAGCAGTGCCATGTCTTCACCTGGGATCTGAACAGGCAAACCCCGGGCTGCTGAAGCTGAACATGTTTACTTAACTGCTGTGCTATGGGGCCGGCCCCTATATATATTTTATTGAGAGTTTTTATCATGAATGGGTGTTATATCTTGTCTAATGCTTTCTCTGTGTCTGTTGAGATTATTGTGTGGTTTTTATTCCTCATTTAGTTAATGTGGTGTATCACCTTGATTGATTTACAGATGTCAAACCATCCCTGTGTCTCTGGTATGAATCCCACATGATCATGGTGTGTGATCTTTTTAATGTATTGCTGTTTTCAGTTTGCCAATATTTTGTTGAGGATTTTTGCGTCTATGCTCATCAGTGCTATTGGCATGTAATTTTCCTTGTTTGTGTTATCCTTGTCTTCTTTTGGTATCTGGGTGATGTTGGCCTCATGGAATGTGTTAGGAAGTGTTCTGGCTTCCTCAATTTTTTGGAATAGTTTGAGGATAGTTAATAAATCTTCTTTGAATGTTTGGTAGAATTCTCCATAGAAGCCATCTGTTCCTGTGCTTTTATTTTGGGGGAGGTTTTTGATTACTATTTCAACCTCTCTACTTGCGATTTGTCTATTCAGATTCTCTATTTCTTCTTGATTCAGTTTTGGGAAGTTGTAAGAGTCTAAGAATTTATTCTTTCTTCTAAACTGTCCAATTTGTAGGCGTATAGGTTTCCAAAGTATTCTTTTATAATCTTTTGTATTTCTGTGGTAGCCATTGTAATTTTTCCTTTTTCATTTCTAATTTTATCTATTTGAGACTTCTCTCTTTTTTTCTTAGTGAGTCTCCCTAAAGGTTTGTCAATTTTGTTTATCCTCCCAAAGAACCAGCTCTTTGATTCATCGATCCTTTCTACTGTCTTTTTTGTGTCAATATCATTTGTTTCTGCTCTACTTTTTCTTTTTTCCCTCCACCCACTGAGTTTGGGCTTTATTTGTTCTTCTTTTTCTAATTCTGTTAGGAGAAGTTTAAGGTTGCTTATTGGAGATTTTTATTGTTTGTTAACATGGGCCTGTATTGCTATAAATTTCCATCTTAGGATCACTTTTGCTGCATCCCGTATAAGCTGGTCTGATGCATTTTCATTTTCCTTTGTCTATAGTATTTTTTGATTTCTCCTTTAATTTCTTTAATCATCCATTTGTTGTTCAGTAGCATATTGTTTAGTTTCCACATTTTTGTCCCTTTCCCAGCTTTTTTCTCCTAGTGGATTTCTAGTTTCATAGCATTATGGTCAGAAAAGATGCTAGATATTATTTCAATCTACTTAAATTTATTGAGGCTTGCCTTATTTCCCAATATATGGTCTACCCTTGAGAATGTTACATGCGCACTAGAGAAGAATGTGTATTCTGCTGTTTTTGCATGGAGTGTTCTATACATATCTCTAAAGTCCATCTGGTCTTTTCATTTAATTCCACTATTTCCTTGTTGAATTTTTGTCTGGATGATCTATCCATTGATTTAAAAGGAGTGTTCAGGTCCATACTGTTATTGTGTTGTTGGTAATATCTCCTTTTAAGTTTGTTAACAGTTGCTTTATGTACTTTGGTACTCCTGTGTTGGGTGCATAAATATTTATAAATGTTAATTCTTCTTGGTGGAGTGTCCCTTTAATCATTATATACTGCCCCTCTTTGTGTCTCTTTACCTGTTTTATCTTGACATCTACTTTGTCTGATACAAGTATGGCAACATCTGCTGTCATTTATTTGTCATTAGCATGGGATATCTTCTTCCATTGCTTCACTCTGAGACTGTGTTTGTCTTTGGGGCTGAGATGTGTTTCCTGGAGGCAGCATATTGTTGGGTCTTGTTTTTTAATCCATCCTACCACTCTGTCTTTTGATTGGAGAATTCAATCCATTTACATTTAGAGTGATTATTGATATATGAGGGCTTAATGCTCCCCTCTCATTGCTTATTTTCTGCATTTCCCTTTTTTCTCGTCCCATGTATTTTGGATTACCAATTGGGTTAAGTAGTTTTCTATGATGATTTTCTTGATTTTCTCCTTATGTCTCTGTTTTAATTATTTGTTTACTGATTACCAGTAGGTTTATAGAAATATCTTATAGATGAGCTAGTGCATTTTTGATAGCCTTTTATTTCATTAGACTAAACCAATTCCATCTCTTTCCTCCTCCCCTTTTAGGTTATCATTGTCATATCTTTTTCCATCTTGTGTTGTGAGTTTGTGTTAAAATGACAAGATTATATTTATTTTGGTGTTTTCCTTCCCTTTATCTTTAATGTTATAGTTAAGTGTTTACTAATCTGTTCTAATAGACAGCTGCATTTTCCTGATTATTGCCTACCTATTTATCTCCTGGCTCAGGGCTTTGTAGCTCCTTTCCTTTTATTTTTCCACTATGAGGGCCTTACTGAGGATTTCTTGTAGGAATGGCATGTGGTGATGAACTCCCTTAGCTTTTGTTTATCTGGGAAACTTTTTATTTCTCTGTCATATCTAAAGCATATTTTTGATTGATAGACCATTCTTGGCTTAAAGTTTTTGTTTTTCAAAATTTTGAATATATCATTCCACTTTCTCCTAGCCTGTAAGGTTTCTGCTGAGAAATCCACTGAAAGCCTGTTAGGGGTTCCTTTGTTAGTTGTTTTCTTTTGCCTTGCTTCCCTTAATATTTTCTCTTTGTCATTGACTTTTGCCAGCTTTACTAATATATGCCTTGGAGAAGGTCTTTTTACATTGATACAGTTAGGAAATATATTGGCTTATTTCACTTGCATTTCCAACTCCTTCCTCATGTTTGGGAAGTTCTCTGCTATTATTTCTTTGAACAAGCTTTCTGCTCCATTCTCCTTCTCTTATCCCTCTGGAATACCTATAATCCTTATGCTGCATTTCCTAATTGAGTCTGATATTTCTCAGATAATTTCTTCCTTTCTTTTTAATCTCAGTTCTCTCTCCTCCTCCATCTGAAACATTTCTATATTTCTGTTCTCTAAGTTGGTAATTCAATCCTCCATAATATCAGCTCTATTGTTTAGGGAATCCAGATTTTTCTTCATCTCATTCATTGTGTTTTTCATCTCCACACAGTTCTGATTGGTTCTTTTTATAGTTTCAATCTCTTTTATGAAGAAGTTCCTCAATTCATTGAACTGCCTTTCTGCATTTTCCAGTTACTCGTTGAGTATTTTTTTAATGATAGTTATTTTGAATTCTCTGTCATTTAGGTTGTGAATTTCCATGCTGTTGGGGCTGATTGCTGGGTACTTGTCATTTTCCTTCTGTTCTTGAGATTTAATATCTTCATACAGCTTGATGGCCTGGATTTTTGTCTCCATCTCGTGATATTATCTTTTATTTTTTTTAGGAAGATTAACCCTGAGCTAACTGCTGCCAATCCTCCTCTTTATTCTGAGGAAGACTGGCCCTGAGCTAACATCTGTGCCCAGCTTCCTCCACGTTATATGTGGGACGCTTACCACAGCATGGCATGCCAAGCAATGCCATGTTCACACCCGGGATCCAAACTGGTAAACCCCGGGCTGCCAAAGTGGAACATGCACACTTAACTGCTGTGCCACTGGGCCGGCCCCTCATGACATTATCTGTTCACAGTTTCCAACTGCCACCACTGGGTGGGATCAGGCACTGTGTATTCTGAGCTTGCCACAATCTGCAGCTCCCTAGCTCAAAACAGACTCCTTTTCTGTTTGTGTGGCACTCTGGCCATTTGCTGAGCTAGATCACTGGGCAGGGGGAGGGGCACTTTCTTTCACCTGTGTGATCCCCTCAGCTGCTGGCTACTTTTCTCTCTGTGCGGTGGTCTGTCTGATGGCAGAGCTGGAGTGCTGGGCAGGAGGAGGGGCACTTTCTGTTAAGATTTTTCTACTTTCTTTTAGTCCATTTTGGTAACCTATAATTCCCATGAAAATTATATACTTTAGTATATCCTGGAAATTTTAAAAATTACATTTCAACGCACTGAGTCTTTACTTCTTTCTCTTGAAAGGCTGCAAGTCCATAGAGTGCATTTGTTTACATGTTCAGTGAGAAAAGTGTAACTCCTGAATGTGCCTGGATCTTTGGGAAACAAAAGGAGGGTGTCTAGAAGAGAATATCTTATCAGCTTCCCATAAGATAAGTATCTTCATGTCTTCCAAAATGAGGAACTGTAGCTGTAGCATCTTTGGTCCCCTAAAGTGAGCAAAAATAGAAGTTTCACACTTTATTTTAATACCAAGAAAATGATGAACTGCACATAAATAATGTAGTGTTATTGACGATCAGAATTTGATTATAAAAATCTGTTTTGTACTAGTGAGTTGACGACAGTCTTCTGTGTTCCTAAAATACATGGCTGACAAAATAAAACTTGTTTACTTTTTACCTGTCTCTCTTTGGAAAAGTCTTTGTGTGTGACTGTGTGTGTTTGCATGTGTATGTGTGTGTGACAGGGACTGATTACCTCATACAGTGATGTGTTGCTTAATGGTGAGGATGCATTCTGAGAAATTCATTTTTAGGTGATTTTGTCATTGTGTGAACATCATAGAGTGTACTCACACAAATCTAGATAATACAGACTTCTATACACCTAGGTTATATGGTATTAATCTTGTAGGATTACAGTCATTAATGTGGTCTGAATTGACCAAAATGCCATTATGTGACACATGACTGTATTTTTAAATATTCAATTTCTTGAGTTCTAAGATGAACTTTTCTTTCATATTTTAACATCCGTGAAATTAAGATTTGTCTTACAATCAATGAGTATATGTGATATGGAAATGCTTCATTTTTACTACTTAGCTGTCATTAAAGTGGCAAATACAGTTTACAGTGGATGACATTTTAAATTCTAATATGGTAAGTATAGTCAATATACAAAATGCTTGAGACTCCATCTCTGAGTCTCTTTTCATAAAGTCTAGGGGCACTTCAATTGATATCAAGTCATCTCACTATTAGCCAATTACATGTGGAATTTATGAGAGTGTTAAATTAGACCTTTACTTCAGATTTGAAGGTCGATTTCATCCTCTACAGAGTTTTAAAGTGGTGACAGCTTGGGACTGGCTTCTCTAGCCCATTGCCCTTGTACTTGAGATTTGTGCGTGGTGTGTTGCTCATTCTTAGGCTTTTGGGAGAAACATGTGGGCACCTTCCCTTGATTGAGCCCTGTCCCACCTCTGACCCTTTTTATTCATTTTTCTCTTTCTTTACCTTTTCAGTCCATACAGCCCCTTCATCTCCAATTGAAGCATTTCTCTTATATTAGTTTCCTACTACTCCTGTTACAAAATTACAAAGAGTTAGTTGTTTAAAACAACACAAATTTATTGTCCTAAAATTCTGTAGGTCAGAAATCTGACATGGGCCTCACAAAGCTAAAATCAAGGTGTTGGCAGGATGCATTCTTTTCTGGAGGTTCTAAGGCAGAACCCATTCTTCTCTTTTTCTAGCTTCTAGAGTCTAGCTACATTCCTTGGCTTGTGGATACTTCCGTCTTTAAAGCCAACCATGTCAACTCAAGTACTCCTCACGTTGCTTACTCTGACCTCCTCTTCTGTCTACCTCTTCCACTTTTGAAGGCCCTTGTGATTTTATTGGCCCTCTCCCAGATAATCCAGGGTAATCTCCCTCTTCAAGGTCAGCTCATTAGCAACCTTAATTCCACCTGCAACCTTAATTTCCTTTACTATCTAAATAGCATACTCACAGATTCTGAAGATTAGGATGTGAATATCTTTGTGGGGGGATTACTCTTCCTACTACAACTCCCTCTTACTCAGCTTCTGCATTTTTTGCAAGTCATTCTGAAATCTCAAAACTCTGAATGCTGGAAAATCTTTAGGAATATATTTGGCAGTAAACTCTGATCTGACGTGAATTAATTTTGTTGCAAAATTTGATCTGAATTTATGTGACACCATGCACAGTTTTTATTTATTGCATGTTTGTGGAAATATTCATACAGAATATCAAAGTGTTTGTGTATCAGATGCTTCCCATGGAAGAAATTACGTAATACATAATACATGCACTGTATTATGTTTCTAAAATATAAGAAATTATAAATTAAAAAATCTAGCTGTTTCCAATAAATGAAAATGAAGGAATGCAGTCTTACATTATCATTATTATTATCATAATAATTAGCCTACTGCTACATTTCTATGAATCTGCTTACTTACTCAATCTTACTAGGATTTGTGCTCCAGAAGAAAGAGAGAGTAAGAAAATTCCATCCTCCCATATATGATTGTCAGGTATTTCAAGTGTCTGTCTGGACATACTCAAAGCACTGGTTTATTGAAACTCCGATTGAATGAATTTGTACATTCATTTTCCATGAATATTGCAAAACATTCATTTTTCCTGGGATGTTTCTATTCTATGGTGTACATGGGTCTCAACAAATGTTATTGAATCTAACATTTGATTTGGTGTTCTCATAAAGAGACACACAGATGCCCAGATCTTGAGTATAAGATTGCAGATACTGTGATTCAAATACTTCCATTTCCTTTGACTTCCATGATGAAGTATCTGTTCAAGAAATAGAGACAATTTTAAATACTAAAAACCAAGGAGGATCTCGTCAAGATGGCAGCATAGGCAGACTCTGAACTCACCTCCTCCCACAAACACAGCCAGATCACAACTATTCTTGGAAAAATTATCCCAGACAGACAACTGAAATGTGGATAAAAAGAACACCCACAACAAGAAACTGTCCTGACTGAGGCAGAAGAGGGAGAAATTCCTTATGGAGAGAAAAAGAAGCCACCTTTGTGAGTGGTGGAGCTTCACAGCCAGCCAGATGGGAGCCATCCTAAGGTATGCAGCCTCCCTTGGAGAAGTAAGGCCCTTAGTAAGGGCACTGTACCACTATAAGCATCCTTCAGACTCAGCACAACTGAGATAAGTGTCCTACTATCTGGCTCCACTGGCTATTAACTGCAATGGGGAATAACCCCAGAAAAGCTATCAGAAGAAAGCTGGAAATATCCAGCTCTTAAAAGGCCCATACATAGATTCACCCATCTCAGACAGCAACCTAAAATCACCAAAAAGAAAGCTCCACAGTCCTTTGGTGAAAAGAGACTCACCTGGCAGGCTCTGGGTGCATCTCAGTGAGTGATGAGACCGCTCCAGAGACTGAGACATTAGTGGCAGCCATTGGTGTGACCAAGTACAGGAGAGCTGATATAGATGCTGGCAGATGCCATTGGAGTTCTTCCCCTGGCTTGTTAGTTCAAGGGTCTGCCACACCCCTGCACCCAATAAAGAATGGATTTAATTCAGTTCATCCCAGGCAGGCAGCCCACTCTAGGGACTGGAACCACGTAACAACAAGCCCTCATGCTACTTGTCAGCCTGCGTAGACTGGGTACCTTAATCCTCTACAGACAGGCTGGTGTGTCCACCTCTGTGGAGCAGGGCCTGTGTGAGGACCAGATGAACTGTGGGCGGCATTGGTGGAGGGGTGGGGGCATCTACAGTGTGGTTACAGAGTACGCTTCAGGAGATCAGGAAGTATTCATGAGCCAGGACTGTGTTTATGGTGTGTGTGGACTGGGGGCGGGGGGGGGGCTTATCAGTGGCAGAAGACTTGTGCTTCACAAAAGCCCACAAACAAGATTTGCCCCACCTTCTGAAGCCTGAAAGAGTTGAGTGCTCCCCATGCCTAAGGCCTGCCCGACAGAACTGTGATTCTAAGAGAGCTGACAATAGCCTTGCAAGCCTGAGGCCTACAGCAACTGTTATCCCCTGAGCCTAGCAACCAACTACATTGGGTACCTACTCAAGTAACAGGAAAACTGCAACAAGAGTGTGCTATTAGATCTTGTTGCCAATGCTGCTGGGGCTCCCCAAACCCAACTTACAAACAGCCAGCCAGGGAGTGAAAGACTAGACTCCTTGAGTATCTGCAGTAAGAGCAACCCTGACACAGCAGAAGGACATAAATAGCACACACAGGGGTCACTCATGGGTCATTTGGATTGCTGATGAGAGGGAAGCACACTACTGGGCCTCTAAAGGCTTTTCTTACATAAAGCCACTTCTCCAAGATCAGTTGACATGGCTGACTCACCTAAAACATAGAAATAAGCGCAGAGAAAGAGGCATAATCAGTAGGCAAAGGAATACATTCCATGCAAAGGAACAGGACAACCCCTCTCCCAAAAAGAATTAAATGAAACAGAAATAAGCAATCTACCTGACAAAGATTTCAAGCAAAAACTCATAGGGATTCTCATAGATATTGGGAGAAGACTGGATGAACACACTGAGAACATCAACAAAAAATTAGAAAATATAAAAAAGAACCAGTCAGAAATGAAGAATACAATACTGGAAATGAAAAATTCACTAGAGGGACTTAATAGCCGAGTAGATGATACAGAAAGGATCAGCAAGCTGGATGAAAGACTAGAGGAAATCACCCAAGCTGAACACATAAAAGAAAAAAGAATTTAAAAGAATGAGGACAGTCTAAGAGAACTTTGGGACCATATCAAGCACACTAACATTCGTATTATGTGTGTCCCAGAAGGAGAAGATAGAGACAAAAGGGCAGATAATCTATTTGAAGAAATAATAGATGAAAACTTTCCTAACCTAAGGAAGGAAACAGACACCCAAGTACAGGAAACACAGAGAACACCAAACAAGATAATCCCAAAGAGACCCACACCAAGACACATTATAGTTAAAATGTCCGCAATTAAAGATAAAGAGAGAATCTTAAAAGCAGCAAAGAAGGGCCATAAATGACATACAAAGGAAAGCCCATAAGGCTATTGGTGCTCTTCTCAGCCTAAACCCTAAAGGCTAGAAGAGAGTGGCATGACATATTTAAAGTGCTGAAAGGAAAAAAAGCTACAGCCAAGAATACTCTCTTCAGCAAGATTATCATTCAGAATGGAAGGAGAGATAAAGAGCTTCCCAGACATGCAAAAATTAAAGGAGTTTACTACTATGAAACAAGTTCTAAAAGAAATGCTGAAGGGACTTATTTAAGTGGGAAAGAGAAGATCACAATAGGGATAAGAACATTATCAAAAAACCAAACAGATAATAAAAATCTCTGGTAAAGGCAAAAATACAGTAAAGGCAGCAGATCAACCACCTCTGAAAATAATATGAGGGTTAAAAGACAAAAATACTAAAATTACCTATTCAACAATAAGAGGGTAATGAATAGACACACACAAAATAAGAAATTAGATATTATTTCAAAAACATAAAATGTGGGAGGAGGGGCGTAAGAGATTAGAGATTTTACAAGAGCTCAAGCTAAAGAGACTATCAACTCAATATAGATTGCTGTATATGTAGAATAGTATATGGGAACCTCATGGTAATCACAAATCAGAAACCTATAATAAGTGAACAAATAAGTGAGAGGAAAGAAATCAAACACATTACTAAAGAAAGCCATAAAACCACAAGGGAAGAGAGCAAGAGAAGGAGAATGAACAGAGAACTACTAAAACATCTAGAAAACGAAAAGTAACAAAATGGCAATAAATACATACTTATCAATAGCTACTTTAAATGTCAGTGGACTAAAGACTCCAATCAAAAGGCATAGGGTGGCCAACTGGATAAAAAAAAACAAGACTCATATATATGCTGCATATAAAAGACACACTTCAGACCTAAAGGCACTCACAAACTGAAAGTAAAAGGATGGAAAAAGATATTCCCTGCAAATGGCAAAGAAAACAAAGCAGGGGTAGCAATACTTATATCAGACAAAATAGATTTTAAAACAAAAACTATAACAAGAGACAAAGAAGGGCACTACATAATGATAAAGGGAACAAAGCAACAAGAAGATACAACACTTGTAAATATCTATGAAGCCAATATAGGAGCCCCTAAATATATAAAGTAATCATTAACAGACATAAAAGGAGAAATATGCAGTAACACAATAATAATAGAGGACTTTAACATTCCACTTACACCAATGGATAGGTTACCCAAACAGAAGATCAATGAGGAAACATTGGCCTTAAATGACACATTAGACCAGATTGACTTAGTAGATATATATATAGAACATTCCATCCCCAAACCACAAAATACATATTGTTTTCAAATGCACATGGAACATTCTCCAGAACTGATCACATATTAGGCTACAAAAGAAGTCACAATAAATTTAAGAAAACTGAAATAATACCAAGCATCTTTTCAGACTACAAAGGTAAGAAACTAGAAATCAGCTACAGGAAGAAAATCAGAAAAGCCACAAAAATGTGATGAATAAACAAAATGCTACTGAGCAACGATTGGGTCAGTGAAATCAAAGGAGAAATAAAAAATACTGGCAGACAAAAGAAAATGAAAATACAACATGATAAAATCTATGAGGTACAGCAAAAGTGCTTCTAAGAGGGAAGTTTATAGCAATTCTGGCCTGCCTCAACAAACAAGAAATACCCCAAATAAACTAACAGTGCACCTAAAGGAAGTGGAAAAAGAAGAAGAAGACAAAGCCCCAAATCCGTAGAAGGAAGGAAATAATAAAAATCAGAGCAGAAATAAAGGAAATAGAGACTGAAAAAAATAGAAAAAATTAATGAAAGCAAGAGCTCGTTCTTTGAAAAGATAAACCAAATTAGCAAATCTTTAGCTAGAAGCACCGAGAAAAAAAGAGAGAAGCCTCAAATAAACAAAATCAGAAATGAAAGAGGAGAAATTACAATGGACATCTCAGAATTACAAAAGACTATAAGAGAATATTATGAAAAGCTATATGCCAACAAATTGGATAATCTTGAAGAAATAGATAAATTGTTAGAATCATACAACCTTCCAAAACTGGATTAAGAAGAAGTAGAGTATTTGAATAGACCAATCACCAGTATGGAGATCAAAACAGTAATCATTGCCTACCAAAAAACAAAAGCCAGACGGCTTACCTGGTGAATTCTACAAAACATTCAAAGAATACATAATACCTATCCTTCTCAAACTGTTACACAAATTTATAGAGGAGGCAAGTCTTCCTAAATCTTTCTATGAATCCAACATTATCCTGATATCTAAACCAGACAAGGACAATACAAAAAATGAAAATTACAGGCCAATATCACTGATGAACATCGATGAAAATAAAACTCAACAAAATACTAGAAAATCTAATACAACAGTACATTAAAAAGATGATACATCATGATCTAGTGGGTTTCATTCTAGGGATGCAAGGATGGTTCAACATGTGCAAATCTATCAATGTGATATACCACATTAACAAAATGAAGAATAAAAATCACATGATCATCTCAATAGATGCAGAGAAAGCATTTGACAAGATACAGTATCCATTTATGATAAGAACTCTAAATAAAATGGGTATAGAAGGAAAATACCTCAAAATAATAAAGGCCATATATGACAAACCCACAGCTAATATTATTCTCAATGGAGAAAAACGGAAAGCTATCCGTCTAAGAACTGGAACCAGAAAAGGATGCCCACTGTCACCACTCTTATTTTACATCGTATTGGAAGTCTCAGCTAGAGCAATCAGTCAAGAAAAAGAAATAAAAGGGATCCAAATAGGAAAAGAAGTAAAACTGTCACTCTTTGCAGACGACACGATTTTATATGTAGAAAACCATAAGGAATCCACTAAAAAATCTTTTAGAAATAATAAATGAATACAGTCAAGTTGCAGGATGCAACATCAACATACAAAAATCGGTCCCGTTTCTATACACTAACAACGAAGTAGTAGAAAGAGAAATTAAGAATATAATACCATTTACAAGTGCAACAAAAACAATAAAATACCTAGGAATATCCTTAACCAAGGAGGTGAAAGATCTGTATACCAACAACTATAAAACATTGTTGAAAGAAATTGAAGAAGATACAAAGAAATGGAAAGATATTCCATGCTCTTGGATTGGAAGAATTACCATAATTAAAATATCCATCCTTCCTAAAGCAATCTATAGATTCAATGCAATTCCTATCAAACTTCCAACATCATTCTTTCACAGAAATAGAACAAAGAATCCTACAATTTATATGGAACAACAAAAGACCCCGAATAGCCAAAGCAATGCTGAGGAAAAAGAATAAAGCTGGAGGTACCACAACCCCAGATTTCAAAATATACTACAAAGGTTTAGTAAAAACCAAGCTTGGTAATAGCACAAAAAGAGACACACAGATCAATGGAACAGAATCAAGAGCCCAGAAATAAACCCGCACATTTATGGACAACTAATTTTTGACAAGGGAGCCAAGAGCATATAATGGATAGAGGAGAGTCTCTTCAATAAATCATGTGAAAACTGGACAGTCACGTGCAAAAGAATGGAAGCAGACTATTATCTTACACCACGCACAAAAATCAACTCAAAATGGATTAAATCCTTGAATGTGAGAACTGAAAACATGAAACTTCTAGAAGAAAATATACTCAGTACCCTCTTTGACATCGGTCTTTCCAGCAGTCTTTCAAATACCATGTCTGACCAGGCAAGATAAACAATAGTAAAACAATAAACCTACAGGATGACATCAAACTAAAAAGCTTCTGCACAGCAACAGAAACCATCAATAAAATGAAAAGACAACCTAGAAATTGGGAGAAGATATTTGCAAACCATATATCAGATAAGGTGTTAATACCCAAAATATAGAAGGAACTCATATATCTCAACAATAAAAAAACTAACAACCCAATTAAAAAATGGACAAAAGATCTGAACAGAGATTTCTCCAAAGAAAACATATGAATGGCCAACAGGCACAGGCAAAGATGTTCAACATTATTAACTATCAGAGAAAAATAAATCAAATTGCAATGAGATATGACCTCACTCTGGTCAGAATGACTATAATTAACAAGACAGGAAACAGCAAATGTTGGGGAGGATGTGGAGAGAAGGGAACCCTTGTACACTCCTGGTGGAAGTGTAAACTGGTGCAGCTGCCATGGAAAACAGTATGGAGTTTCAGAAAATTATGAAATCAGAAAATTAAGAATGGATCTACCATATGATCCAGCTATTCCACTGCTGAGTCTTTATCCAAAGAACTTGAAAACACAAATTCATAAAGATACATGCACCCCTATGTTCATTGCAGCACGATTCACAACAGCCAAGACTTGGAAGCAACCTAGGTCCTGATCAAGGGACAAATGGATAAAGAAGATGTAGCATATATACACAATGGAATACTACTCAGTCATAAGAAATGTTGAAATCTGACCATTTGTGACAACATGGATGGACCTTGAAGGTATTATGCTGAGTGAAATAAGTCAGACAGAGAAAGTCAAATACTCTATGATCTCACTCTTAAGTAGAAGATTAAAAGAAAGGACAAACAAAAAGATAACAACAGAGACTGGATTTCTGGTTACCAGAGGGGAAGTGGGAAGGGAGGAGGGCAAAAGGGTTGATTAGGCACACATGTGTGGTGACGGATCGTAATTAGTCTTTGGGTGGTGAACATGATGTAATCTACACAGAATTTGAAATATATTTTAATGTACACCTGAAAGTTTTATAATGTTATAATCCAATGTTACTTCAATAAAAATAAATAAATAAATTCTAAAAACCATGACCAAGTAGAACTGATGTCATACTCTTATATAAATTCCTTTCCTTCCATTCCACAAATTCAATGAACAAACACTAATAGCTTCTTACAGGTCAGGCACTTTTCTAGTCACTGCAAATATAATGGAGAATTAGATCTGCTAAGTTCTCTGGAGCTCTTTAATGCACTGTGGTAAGGGAAATGACAAAGAAGTGCACATAGGAAAAAAATATTTATTGGCTTAGATACAGCTTTTCCTTTCTCAACTAGTCAAACTAACTTATGTCTGAGGCAATAGTATGAACAGTTAGACAGGTAGTTCCAGATTCTTACCCCTGCTGTAGGCATATATTGGAGCTTTAAAAATAAGACTGTATAAGTTCTAGGTCACATCCAACTGTTAGGAAGTCACAGGGAGTGAAAGACAATGAAGATCCTTAAAACTAAGTCTCTACACATACTGAATGGTTGTGTCCCTGTTGCCTACTGCATGTCTGGACACCACAGTCCTATCTTTCATCCCATTGCCTGGACACCAAGAACTTCTACAGTATTTCACGTTTGTGCCCTGCTTGCTGTCAATTGCTCTTTAAGGACTATGTTCTATCCGCTTAATTTCTTGCTGGTGTTCCTTCTCAATATCGTTGTGCCAGGTAGCTGATCCTTTGTGCCTGTGCCATCTTGCTATACTCGTCTATTTATGGTTGAAGCATGACAATATGTGACAGCTAATATTTTAAGAAAATATCTCAATTATATTCTTGCAGCTTGATCCACAATCTGTAATCAGGCTATCCCCTTTCAGAAAGCATGAGTCTTCTCTTCAGTCTTCTCATGGATGACTTCATCTCGTGGTTCCTCAGGGTGTAAATCATGGGGTTCAGAACAGGGATGATGACAGTGAAGGTGATGGAGACAGCTCTGTCCATGGGGAGGGCAGTGAAGGGCCGGGCATAGACATAGATGCAGGGAACAAAGTGCAGTGTCACCACAGTGATGTGGGCTGTGCAGGTACAGATGGCTTTCTTCCTGCCTTCTCCAGTTTGAGTTCTCAGCATCATCAAGAGCACTGTGTATGACACAAGAAGAAGGACAAACCACAGGGTAGTGACCAGGCCATTGTTGGAAATCATTAAAAGCTCAATGACAAAGGTGTCAGTGCAGGCGAGTTTGAGCACCTGCGGGACATCACAATAGAAGCCATCAACAACATTAGGTCCACAGAAGGGGAGGGGTAGCAAAAGGGAAATATGCACAATGGAGTGGACAAAGCCCCCCATCCAGGAAGCCACAATGAGGGCAGTGCATCTCCCCCTACTCATGATGGTCACATAGTGCAGGGGCTTGGAGATGGCCATGTAGTGATCAAAGGCCATCACAGAGAGAGAAAAAATGTCTGCTCCACTGAGGAGGTGGAAGAAAAACATCTGTGTGATGCAACCGTTGAAGGAGATGGTCTTTCTCCTTGACAGAAGGTCTGCTAGGACCTTCGGAGCAGTGATGGAGGAGAAGCAGATGTCCAAGACAGAGAGATTGCGGAGCAGGAAGTACATGGGTGTGTGAAGGCGAGGCTCACAGGCCACAGTGATCATGATGGCAACATTTGCTAACACAGTTGTTACATAAATCACAGCTAAAAATAAAAATAAGAGCAAGCTTAACTCTTGAGACTGGGTAAGGCCACAAAAAATGAATTCAGACACCCTGGTATGATTTCTCAGGGCCATTGGATGATATTTCCTCCTCCAAGTACAGCTTGGAAAGAAATAATATTACTTAGGTAATGAAATCAAAGTTTTACCTCATACAGAAAATGAACATACATAAATATATCTTATTCTTCATGAACTATCTGTGTTACCAGGGAAATCACTCAGTTCTACTTGCTTCAGTTCCCTCATTAGTACAAGTTGAGTTTTGAGCTAGATCATTTGCTTTCCTACCGTACTTGATTGGGGACTTTGTGATCTTTTAAAGTTCACCCCTAGAAGTTGCTGAGGAAGAGATCTAAGGAAGGCTTTATGGAAAGAATTATGGGTTCCCTACATCTTCGTGAATCAGAGCAGCTCTGATTTTATTCAAGTTTCACTTTGTATCTATGGCTTAAAAGCCTTTGGAATAAATCAACCCTCAAATGCCTTTCAGTAACAAGATGATATGGGTCAATTTGAACAGCATATTATTGTTTTAAAAGCTACTGCACACTTAATTACAATAAAATTTCCTAATATCCCTCTGAGTTTAGGGAGAAAGCTGTTATTCCCACTTTAATAATACCAAAACTGAAATCAATAAGTATAAGCCAATTTTCCAAAGTAATTCAGAAAACCAGTGGCAGAGAAAAAGTAACACAGTTTTCTTCTGTCTCTTAGTTCTAGGATCTTTCCATTATACCACACTGCCTGCCAGTTTCAAAATATATAAATCCATGAATAATTTGTGTAAGGAACACTCTACAGAACTTTCAGTGGTGAGTTTTATTAGCTCCTCAATTTCCTCTTTCCATCAATGGAATTTTAGACCTTGCAGAAATGACATCTTCTCTTCAATGTTTTATTTCATTTCATAGATACTAAGAGGTCAAGGGTAAATGATGAATTTAACACAAAGAAGTTGACAAAGATGGTGATGGAGATGATTATGTTCACAAAGGTCCAGACATGCATACATAGAGAACGAGCATGAAATTCAAGGTTACCACAGAAATGTAGGCAGTACAGGTAAATGTGAATTTCCTCCTGTGCCCTTCCTATAAAAGATAAACAGTTTCTAGTGAGCTTGGGATTTTCACTTTCTGATGGAGTAAAATAAACACAAGATGGAAGCAATGGTTGTTCCCCATCCCTGAGGGTTGGTAGGTTCTCTTACTATAGAGTCGTGGCTGAGGAGGAAGGGGCAGATCCAACTTAGAGGATTTTTATTTCCTTGTATTTTTCCCGTATGAGTCAGGAGTAAGCAACCTTTGGTTGTTTGAAGATCAATTAAGGAAAAATAAAGTTCTTAAGAGGCCCAAGTGACAAGTATAAGATCACGCAGGAAGCTAGTGATGGAGTTAGACTTTGACATTCAGCCCATGTCATTTCAATAATTTATAAGAAGATTTATGATGGTGGCAGTGGTCACAAAGTTAACTCAGAGTTATAGGTAAAAGCCATCCTCAGCCTAAGCATCTGCCTGAATCACCTGGCATTACCTTATTGATAGATGGTCACTGTCCAGATCAGTGCCCAACTGGGAAGCATCATGATTGGTCTGTGTAAAAACAAACTTTGGGAAGGTAAGAGTCTTGAAAAACTATGTGGATAAATAAGCCCAAAACACATGTTGCCTCTCATTTGCTCTGGAGAATTTGATGACTTGTCTTGTTTTCCCAGTTTATTCAGTCTCTGAGGGCACACTTACCTCCACAGCATGTACTGATAGGCAGTATGTTTTATCCAAAAGACTTATATTGAGCCACCCACATGCAAGAGACCTGGGCACTGTTAAAACTCTCCTGAGGGTACTACTCTTTTCACTTCTCTCAATTTGTCCCATTCTCCTCATCCTCACTTAAACCTTTATCACTTCTCCTCAGATTGTTTCAGGAGTTCTGTAACTGGTCTCCTTTTCTTCGGTGTAGTTTTCTCTAATTCATCCTCTCTGTTGTTTGCAGAAATATCTTCACAAGTCATAAATGGGACCACTTATTCCCTTGCTGGAAAATTTCTAGTAGTTCCCTATTGCTTATAGAATAAAGATTAAACTTTTCTTATAGCATCCAAGACTTCCCTCCATCTTCGATATTATCTAGTGCCCTGTTTCCTTTGATTCTGTTTCAGGTGTTTCAATGTTATACACATTCTTATGCCTTTGGATCTGTGATCTTGTTGCTCCCTCTACCTACCGTATCCTCCCTACTCTCAGAATCTCCCATCTATCCATCTTCACAAACACTGACCTTTCGACACTCGGGTCCAGAGACTCCTCTTCTGTGAAAACTTCCCTGACACCCCTTTGTGACTCATTCCCTGCACTGACTTCTCTTCTGGTATTTTTAACAGTTTCTTCTAATTATATGTCTCTTTTCCCTTAGCACACTATAATTTCCCTATTATACCTCAAGTTCATCCTGTCTGCTCAGTATTTCATCCATCAAATCTTCACTTAGTATGGGGCATGCGTTAGGTGCTCAATAAATGTTTTGTTGCTGTTTTAAAGATTGACACCTGAGCTAACATCTGTTGCCAATTTTCTTTTTTTCCCTTCTTTTCCCCAAAGCCCCCAAGTACATAGTTGTATATTTCAGTTGTGAGTGCCTCTGGTTGTGCTGTGTGGGATGCTGCCTCACCGTGGCCTGAGGGGTGCCATGTCCATGCCCTGGCTCTGAACACGGCAAACCCCTGGACTGCCCAAGCAGATTGCATGAACTTAACCACTCGGCCACAGGGCCAGGCCCTCAATAAATGTTTCTTAAATTTATAAATCTAGCTGGTAAGTGCACATCATTACTTATAAGCATTGGCATTGGAATGTGAGTGAGGGAGAAGGATCTTGATGAACACAGGCTAAGAAACTCTTTTGTTAACATCTTTGACATGGCCTGAGGGATGCCAGATAGAGATTTGTTTTCTGATCCAGGCTATAAAACACCTTTGTGACCTTGAGAAAGTCACATTGCCTCTCTGTTCCTTGGATCCTCAGTTGTAAAATGTGAGGGCAATCTAACGTGATGTGGTGTAGGGCAATGTTAAGAGTTTTCAGGTAGGGCAAATTTGGGTTGGAATTTTGCCTCTTCCTCATTTGTTACATGGAGCAAGTTCTTTATTTTCCTTCAATTTATTCCTCTGCAAACTGGGAAGCATACCACTTACTTCAATGGGTGGCATAAGGAGTAACTATGATCATGTTTGTAAAGTACCAAGATCAGAGTGGACATTCAATTAACTTGATTCATTTCCCTTTTTCCTGAAAACAGAATCTGACCTGCCTATCATGAGGGTTATTTATGAAGACATATGTAGAATATTCTATTGAATAGCAATAAAATGCGATTCAATAGAAGTACAACTTCTCTTTGAACCAACTTAACTATTTTTGTTTCCATGAACTTGCATGAATTAACCAAGTGGACTTGAGCCTTCAGCTCTGGGTCATTGGGTTCAGGAATAAGACAGGCTCTGGATCAAAGGCTAAAGAGACCCAGTGAGTCATGGGCAGTGTATGGAAATAGGGTTGCCTTTGAAACCTCCACAGTTTTTAAGATAAGTTGAGGTTAAGATTATGTTTTTGAAGGAAGCACCAATGTTGTGGAAAGAGGCTCCATGATCCCATGGACGAACCCTAAGCTAGAATAAAATCTGCTCCTTATATGCAACTCAATTGTTCCATCAAATACGAGCTGCTTTCTCTTTTACCATGCTGACTCCATCTCTGTGGCTCCTTCTTCTTAAGGAGACATTCCTCCTTTTCCAGTATTTAAAATCTACTTCTTTGTTTTCCGTTACTAAAATTTTCAGATATTTTTGCAATATCTTATACACTAGGTACATTTTCATGCACATCCTATCCAAGTATAATCCACAATGTCTCACACTCTGACAGTTCAATGTTCTTACCCAAATCCTTCAGTATCCAAGCTGGAATTTATGCCATCTGAGACTGGATAGCTGGGCCTCAGTGTATATGGTTCTGGGGAAATATCATGTTAGAAGTTGAAGTCCTTCTGCAGGTTAGTTACATTAGACTTCGGTATCTTCTCTTAAAACTTCACATTGGAAAGGGCAGACTCAGGGAGTTACATCATCATGGCTCTTCATCTGGTCCCAAAGCATCCCTATCACATACAGTAGTCCCTTAGGCTCAAGCCTAATATGAGAATTACCAAAGGGAATTTTATTATATCTGAGTGTGGAAATAGAATGGACATTCTTATGACAGTGTTGGAGTTCCAGTGGGAGTTATTAAATATTTTCCAAGTCATTATTGGACACAAATCCACGCATATGTGCACACACATACATATGCATGCACTTACAGACACACACAAACAAAGATGCCCACGTTTCTATGCTTTCCAAATTCTTGCAAGGCCCCAGAAGACATATGCTATTTATTCTGTGATTCTTTGAATTTTGGGGAAACATGTTAATAGAAATATCTAATGCCATATTATCATTCATTCTCAGTGTGGGCAATGTGACCAAGGGGGCAAAAATTGGTTATTGGTAGCCAAAAAATCTTAGATATTGCAATGATGTGTGGTCCTTCAAAGATCTTTGGTGTGTAAAAAGATATACAGTATATCTTTGGTATTACATTTTCTTGTGGGAAAGCAATTAGTAAAAACACCTAATAAAGCTCCTTGGGGGGGGGCAATAATTTTAAAAAGTTTGAGAAGCACTGCCATGTGGTTAAGAGTCTTGGCCCAATGTCTCTGTCTTGTAGGACTCAGAGAAAATCACAAATGTATGTCATCTACTAGGACTATTTTGCAAGTATTAATGCATCATAACAATTTCAAAAGAATGGTCTATATGTTGAAGTTTCCTGAGATTTCTTATTCCTCTTGGCCAATTTTTTAATGACTTTTGGAGGCTGAAGGGTAGAATTTGAAGCAGGAATAAAGAGAGAAGGGAGATTTATTGTCTCTCTACATAATTACATTTTTAGAATCGTCCTCTTGGGAGAGAGGTGTATTACAAAGAAGACCCAGTGGCTATTCCTAAATGGCCCTGCCTACAATGTGTTTCTTTTCTCTCCTGCTACAAAAAATGGATCTTGAGTGTGTGAAAAGGTATTTTTTTTTTTACCAGTGATTTATCTTGAATTGTCTGTGCATATATAGACAAAACTATAGTTTTGCTCCAGCTATAAAAGCCCTGGGAGTGAAGTGGAGAGAAGATAGAGGGAATAAAGAAGTTTAAGTTAACAAAAAATAAATTATCTTTGTGGATTTTGTGCAGATATAGCCCCAATTTGTACAAGTACTTTTGAGATTAATTTGAGTGAGAAAATCAGTAGAATGGATCTGAGAATAGTGAAATATATTGAAATATGTTGAAGATTCTGTACTCAAAATATTAAATCAAGAAGTGATTTTAATAATCAACTGGGAATAATCAGAGAAGGCAGAGAAATCTCAGAGACACTAGAGAAAGCATGTGAGAAAGAAATACATCCATATTCTGTATATATGCACATTTAGGAATATTATAACAGGGAAATTGTTTGTATGCCTGATTAATTCCAGGAGCAATGCTAATTTTTGCAACTATCATCCTCTCAACATTTGTAATTCTTTACTCTCTTGGCAACCTTGTGAGGAGACAATGTTATTTCCATATTGCAGGTGGTAAAAGTGAGGTAAAGTATGTTGGCATGAGAGTTACAGATTACAACAAAATAGCATTAGGTTATTGATTTTAGTCTTATACCTCATTCCTCTCCCCAGTCTGCAAGCCCAATATCTCATGTTGTTCAACCTCATCTCTTCTTTTTGTTTCTATATTCCCTCTAATAGAGTTAAGCGTCTATGAGGATGTAGAGAAATGACTGTGGAGAAAAGAGATAGCTGTCTCTTACTCCCAGGATAGCGGTTTGAGAAAAACTAATCAGAGTTAGATTTCCATCTCAATCTGACTGCTCACCCCAGTTTACTGCTCTCAGAAAACCCAATCCTTCTCTGAAGTCTCTTCATGGCTGATTTCATCTCTTGGCTCCTCAGAGTGTAGATGATGGGGTTCACCATGGGGGTGATGACCGTGTTATTGATAGACACAGCTATGTCCATGGGCAGTGTAGTGAAGGGCCGGCAGTAGATGTAAATGAAAGGCACAAAGTGAAGAGTCACCACCAGGATGTGGGAGGTGCAGGTGGTGAGGGCCTTGTGCCGGCCCTCCCCAGAGTGAGATCTCAGCATCACCAGAATAATAGTGTAGGACCCCAGGAGCCCGAGGAACCACAGGAGTGTCACCAGCCCATTGTTAGAGATCATAAGGAGTTCCAGAGCAAAGGTGTCAGTGCAGGCCAGTTTAACCACTTGGGGCGCATCACAGTAGAAGGCATCTAGGACATTGGGACCACAGAAGGGGAGTGGAAGTAAGAGAATTATCTGGACAATTGAGTGCAAACCACCACCCACCCAAGAGGCGACCACCAAACCCACCCACATCGATCTCCTCATAATGGTCACATAATGCAGAGGTTTGGCAATTGCAAGGTATCTGTCATAGGCCATCACAGAGAGGAAAAAAATATCTGCCCCACCAGCAAAGTGGAAGAAGAAGATCTGTACCATGCAGCCATGGTAAGAGATGGTTTTCCTCTCTGATAAAAGATCCACCAGGAACTTGGGAACGGTGACAGCTGAGAAAACAATGTCCAGGACTGATTTGTTCCTCAGGAGAAAGTACATGGGAGTGTGGAGGTGGGACTCACAGGTGATGGTCAGCACAATGAGTGTGTTACCCAGCACAGTTGTTACATACACAGCAAGGAAGACCACAAACAAGCAAAACTCTAGCTCCCGGAAGCGAGTGAGTTCCAGGAAGACAAATTCCTTCACAGTGGTGTGGTTGCTCTGGCCCATGATGGGGACTACCCTCTGCTAGGTCTACCTTAGGAGAAGATATGTTAGGATTAGGAGTATGCAGTCATGAGGCGGCAATATCATTTATCATATATTGTTATAAGGCTCTTGCAAGTATCCAGATCATAACGACTACTCAGAAAAACCGTGCTAGAGTCTCCCTTTTCATTGTGTGGAAACTCTTTATCCTGGTGATTTTCCTTTCTTGTTGTAAAACCCTAGGTTGACAAGAAGAACTCCTATGTCCTTACTCTGACTAGAGGGAGATGGAAAGGCTATGGTCATTTGACCATGGCTTATTTTCTATCCTGCAGAAATAACTTCTTTACATGTATGCAAAGCTTTATAATTTACTAAAAGCTTTCACCTGCAACATTTCATCTTGATTTTGATTCTTGTGGTGTCTCTGTGGGCTCTGTAGAGTAGTTATGATTATCTCCATTTTACATAGGAGAAACTGAAGCTTAGAGCAGTTAATGACTTTCCCACATTTGCAAAATCACAAAGTTAATAAGTGGCAAATCAAGGATTTGAACCCAAATAATTTTTCTGACTTGACAGAGACTCCCTTCTTGACGAGATTTTAGTTAGGCCCTTCTGAGCCCTCTTCTCAACTAGGTGTCAACCTCGACCTTACACATTTTTCCTGGATAAACTCAGTTTTAGCAAGAATCCTGCTAAATCAGTTTAGCAAGAAGCCCCTACCCTTGATATCTGATCAAATTTCTCAACCCCCACCCTAGACATCTAACTCCTTGTATCAAAGTTCTTGGCTTGTCTTTAGCAAGAATCCTGTTAAGCCAATTTAGCAAGAATCCCCCTATCCTTGCATTCTCCCTTTAGTAATTCTCTATCCACTGACCCTCTCCCTCTGTTCATTGGCTATAAATCCCAACTTCTCCTCATTGTATTCGCAGTTGAGCTTAATCTCTCCCCTCTATTGCAATAGTCTTGACCTCTACTGCAACAGTCTTGAATAAAATCTGTCTTGCCATTTTTAACAAGTGTCTGGTGAATAATTTTTATTTAACAGTCTCCAGAGGTTTTTCCACTGTAGCGTTCTGCCAGATCAGAGGGTGTGGGGCTTACTTTGCTATATCAGAATTATAGTGGGTAGATTAACTTTACAGTTAATTAAGTAGCCTGACTAGTTGAGCTTTTTCTTGTTTAGTGAGGTGAGCCTGTATTGCGATGAATTTCCCTCTTAGGACTGCTTTTGCTGCATCCCAAATGATTTGGTGTGTTGTGTTCTCATTTTCATTAGTCTCCAGATAAAATTTGATTTCTTCTTTAATTTCTTCAATGATCCATTGTTTGTTGAGAAGCGTATTGTTTAGTCTCCACATTTTTACACCTTTCTCTGCTTTTTTCTTGTAGTTGATTTCTAGTTTAATAGCATTATGATCAGAAAAGATGCTTGATATTATTTCAACTCTCTTGTATTTATTGATGTTTGCTTTGTTTCCCAAAATATGGTCAATCCTTGAGAATGTTCCATGTGCACTTGAGAAGAATGTGTAACCTGCTGTTTTTGGATGAAGTGTTCTATATATATCTATTAAGTCCATCTGGTCTAATATTTCATTTAATTCTACTATTTCCTTGTTGATTTTCTGTCTGGATGTTCTGTCCATTGGTGTTAATGGTGTGTTGAGGTCCCCTACTATTATTGTATTGTTGTTGATGTCTTCTTTTAGTTCTATTAAGAGTTGCTTTACAAATTTTGGTGCTCCTGTGTTGGGTGCGTATATATTTATAAGTGTTATGTCTTCTTGGTGGAGAGTCCCTTTTATCATTATATACTGTCCCTCTTTGTCTTTCTTTATCTGTTTTGCTTTGAAATCTACCTTGTCTGATATTAGTATAGCGACACCTGCTTTCTTTTGTTCATTATTAGCTTGGAGTATTGTTCTCCATCCCTTCACTCTGAGTCTGTGTTTGTCTTTGGGGCTGAGGTGTGTTTCCTGGAGGCAGCATATTGTTGGATCTTGTTCTTTGATCCATCCTGCCACTCTGTGTCTTTTGATTGGGGAGTTCAATCCATTTACATTTAGAGTGATTGTTGAGATGTGGGGGCCTACCACTCCCATTTTGTGTCTTGTTTTCCGGTTTTCTTCAATTTCCTTTGTTTCTCGTCCCATGGTTTAATCTGTTCTGATGTAGAGCTGCTACTCTCTGTTGTTGTCCTTCTACTTATCTCCTCTGCTCTTGGTTTTGTAGCCCCTTTCCTTTTTTGGATGTTTCAGGAGTGAGGGTTTTCCTGAGGATTTCCTGAAGAGGAGGTTTTGTGGCAATGAACTCCCTTAATTTTTGTTTATCTGGGAAAGTTTTTATTTCTCCATCGTATTTGAAGGATATTTTCGCTGGGTAGAGAATTCTCGGCTGTAGATTTTTGTCCTTCAGATTTTTGAATATATCATTCCACTCTCTTCTAGCCTGTAAAGTTTCTGCTGAGAAATCTGCTGATAGCCTGATGGGGGTTCCTTTGTAGGTTAGTTTCTTTTGCCTGGCTGTCCTTAGTATTTTCTCCTTGTCGTTGACTTTTGCTAGCTTCACTACCATATGCCGTGGAGTTGGTCTTCTTGCATTGATAAAGTTTGGAGATCTATTGGCTTCTGTCACCTGAAGATCCATCTCTCTCACCAGATTTGGGAAGTTCTCAGCCATTATTTCTTTGAATAGGCTTTCTGCCCCTTTCTCCTTCTCTTCTCCCTCTGGTATACCTATAATCCTTACGTTGCATCTCCTAATTGTGTCTGATAATTCTCAGAGAGTTTCTTCATTTCTTTTTAGTCTTGCTTCTCTCTCCTCCTCTGCCTGCAGCAATTCTATATTGCCATCTTCCAAATTGCTAATTCTTTCCTCCATATTATTGGCCCTACTGTTCAGAGCATCTAGATTTTTCTTAATCTCCTCTATTGTGTTCTTCATTTCCAATATTTCTGTTTGGTTCTTCTTTATCGTATCAAACTCTTTTGTGACATAGCTCCTGAACTCATTGAGTTGTCGGTCAGAATTCTCTCTTAACTCATTGAGTATTTTAATGATTGCTGTTTTGAAATCATCATCATTTAGGTTATATATCTCATTTTCTTTGGGATTGTTTTCTGTGTATTTGTTACTTTCTTTCTGTTCTGGTGATTTAATGTATTTTTTCATATTGCTTGATGTTGTTGATTTGTGCCTCCACATGGAGATAGAGTTTAGTCGCTCCTTTCACTTGTTTCAGCTGCTGCGGTGGGGGAGCAGCTGTTTATACTGCACCAACCAGGAACCCTGTCCACAGTTGCTAACTGGGCCTGAGGCATAACATCAGAGCTCAAATTAATGAGGAAAAGCTTTTACTTCAAAGTGTATGTTAATACACTTTTTCTAATTTTCAAAATCAGAAGCCATTTAAAATCTATTTTAAAAATTGGACACAATAGAATATCTTTTCAAAAAAAGATTACCAAAATCCAAATACCCACAGATAATAGCTGCTACTATTGAGGTAGACATCTTTCCAGACTTCTTTTAAACATATAGATTTTGGGGCCTGCCCAGTAGCATAGAGGTTAAGTTTACATGTTCTGCTTCGGTGGCCCAGGGTTCGCCAGTTCAGATCCCGGGTGCAGACATGGCACCACCTCTCAAGCCATGCTGTGGTAGGTGTCCCACATATACAGTAGAGGAATATGGGCATGGATGTTAGCTCAGGGCCAGTCTTCCTCAGCAAAAAGAGGAGGATTGGTAACAGATGTTAGCTCAGGGTTAATCTTCCTCACAAAAAAAATAGATTTATTTGCAAAAGTAACAGTATGTGATACAGTCAGCACTTCAACCTATCACTAAAAAGGACTCTTACCACATCCAAGAGTAAAGTTCTACATTATCAATTTTATTGGCTGAAAATACTGAATTACTCTATTGTACAGTAACTTATTGAACAAGTTTTATATATCAGATATTAATCTAAATTCTTATTTCTTATAATCTGTACTGTCACAAACTTTCTTTGCACTTATGGCATTAAGCACTTGATTTATTAACTGTTTAGCATAAATTCCTAAGATAGAATTCCTGAGTCAAAGGACTTGCACATTTTAAGTTTTGGCACATATTTCAAGAATGACCCCAGAAAGTTTGTCCCTCTGTACACTCCTACCAACCATATATCTCCTTCCCCATATCCATGCAAATAATGGGTCTTTTAAACATTGACCAGTACTTCAGGTGAAAATTGATATCTCATTGCAATTTTAATTTTCATTTCTTTGCATAATAGTGTAATTGAACATCAATTCATATATGAGCTGACCAACTATATTTCTCTGTGAATCATGACCCACTTTTGTTTTAAAGTATACATTTCTCACTGAATGATAAAAGCTCTATTTATAGCAAAAGTAGTAAACTTATTTTGTATTATTTTTTACATACATTTTCCCAAGTTTTTCATTCATTTTTAGTTTTTAACTTATTTTTAATGCTTTTGAAACATGGAAGTTTCATATTTTTATTCAACCAAATCTAATAGTCTTTGGTAATCTTTGGTGTAATGCTTACCAAGTTCTTCTCAACCCCAAAATTATAAAAACAATTACTTAAATTTTATTCGAATATTATAATAAATTTGTTTTTTTGGCATTTGTATCATCAAGATGACAAACTCTTCAGTCTTCCATTTCAAGTTAAAATGTGTTGCAATTTATTTTGGCTTATGACATCCATCTATAAAAAGAAATCAAACATCCAACCACAATTAGAATTAGGCTGTTTCTTTACAATACCTTAATCATTAGTTAAAATTAGAAAACTAATGTAATTTTTGACTAGACCTAGACCCAGTAAAGTTCATGTCTGGACTTATAGATGTACACAAAAATACATTTCCAAAATGCTGAGTGCAGCATTATTTGAAAATAGTAATGAGGACCCAACTAGGCAAACTGAAGGTGGCAATGTATGATTTTTGTGGCCCCTCACCTCCTGCAGATTCTACAAGCCTGACTCCCAACGCTACACACCCATCCTTAGTTTCCATATTACCTTTTCAACCCCTGTCGGCCAAGACTGCTATGATTTCCTGCCTAGCACCCATTCCAATCTTGCCTTCATAACCAATGCTTGTCCTGGACATGGCTGATTGCCTTATACCTATGAAAATCAGTCTCTACCTTAGTAACCAATGTATTTACTCATCACATCTACAAAGGATTAGGGAGATCTTACAGCAACAACAGCAAAACACGTAACAAAACAACAAAATATAAGTAGGAAACTGTTAAGAGATTACAGTTGAGAAAGTATGGAGTAGGAAATTAACCCATATATAGGTTTTTGAGTGTATGGAAGACAAAACAGAAATAGCCCAGTACGTAGTCTTCATTGTCTAAGAGGAAGATCTTACTGGTTTCCTAGGGGAGCTGTCCCTGACACTTGGGTCTAGGTCAAATGTTTCCCTTGGAGTTTCAAGTTGGGAAGCTAATACATCTTGCCCTCAATACAATCCTAAGGTGGGCTCTTATTTGTAGACACCTTTTATAAAGGGAAATAACATAATTTGAGTAGCTTTCTGTTGTTTGCTAGGTGGCAGTAAAAAATTCCAGAATACCACCTCCAGGTACTGTGTTATGATGGGATATTAAAGTAGGATTCTTATTGTATCATATTAAAAGAACCCTTAGAGAGAAAATTCACTTTTCCACAGGAATAAAATGGTTCTAATGGTGAAATCAGAAATCTAGGAAAATCAACAGAGAAGATTTTTATTTAAGAAGCTTTCTGCATGTCTGAACTCCTCAAATTAAACCATAAAATACCCCTCAACTGTAACAGAACTGAAAAAAGAAATGCCACTAAACAGGTCATTTGCAGGGTGCTTTATTATGTTTTTATTTCAGGGATTGTGCTCTGTTCTTTTTTTATCTAGTCTACTCTCTTTCTTATCCTATTTTCTTCATATATGCTTCCATTGCTTTGAATGCCAAAACTGTTTACTTTCTATTGTTGAACTGGCTTTGGGTCATCTCAACTATTTGAATTTTTAAAAATTATCTGCAATATGAGAGTCCTTGGACATACAAATATTCATATTTAAGAGAGTTTTGTCCTCTGATGGCCAGATATCTGATTTGAAAAAACCTTACTTGCCAACATAGCAACAGAAGAAAATCCCTGGAATTTGAGGTTATATTTAATCCCAGGTTAAAATTCTCTATCTTTCCAAGAGTTTAACTGTTTTAGATTCTACCTATAGGTGAGATCATGCAGTGTTTGTCTTTCTGTGGCTGGCTTATTTCACTTAGCATAATGTCTTCCACTCAGAAGCAGAGAGTAGGATGGTGATCACCAGAGGCTTGGGGTAGAGAGAAATGGGACGATGTTAGTCAAGGGATATGAGCGGTACAAAGTTTCAGTAATGCAGGGTGAATAAGTCCTGGAAATGTAATGCACTATAGTTAACAATACTTTATTGTATGCTTGAAATTTGTTTAAAGGGTAGATATTAAGTATTCTCATGGCAAAAATTCAAAGAGGACTCGGAAAATTTTTATTAAAGTTATGTATCTTTCACCAATCCATAGAGTGATTCTAGAAAAATAAATACCCTTCTCCATTCACCCCTAAAGTAAGGAGGATCAGATTAAGTCACCACTGAGGTCTGGAAGTTTTAATGATGAGTTTGTTTGTGATGATTTCATGTGCTCTGAATGATGATTGCAGCTCTACACTCAACCAAGAGCCTTGTGGACCAAGTGAGATCCAAGTGTCTCAGAGCACATGGAGGAGTACTTATGATTCTTCTCTCCTGTATGAAAGGAGATGAGGATTAACTAGTCAGGCTACTTAATTAACTGTAAAGTTAATCTACCCACTATAATTCTGATATAGCAAAGTAAGCCCCACACCCTCTGATCTGGCAGAACGCTACAGTGGAAAAACCTCTGGAGACTGTTAAATAAAAATTATTCACCAGACACTTGTTAAAAATGGCAAGACAGATTTTATTCAAGACTGTTGCAGTAGAGGTCAAGACTATTGCAATAGAGGGGAGAGATTAAGCTCAACTGCGAATACAATGAGGAGAAGTTGGGATTTATAGCCAATGAACAGAGGGAGAGGGTCAGTGGATAGAGAATTACTAAAGGGAGAATGCAAGGATAGGGGGATTCTTGCTAAATTGGCTTAACAGGATTCTTGCTAAAGACAAGCCAAGAACTTTGATACAAGGAGTTAGATGTCTAGGGTGGGGGTTGAGAAATTTGATCAGATATCAAGGGTAGGGGCTTCTTGCTAAACTGATTTAGCAGGATTCTTGCTAAAACTGAGTTTATCCAGGAAAAATGTGTAAGGTCGAGGTTGACACCTAGTTGAGAAGAGGGCTCAGAAGGGCCTAACTAAAATCTCGTCAAGAAGGGAGTCTCTGTCAAGTCAGAAAAATTATTTGGGTTCAAATCCTTGATTTGCCACTTATTAACTTTGTGATTTTGCAAATGTGGGAAAGTCATTAACTGCTCTAAGCTTCAGTTTCTCCTATGTAAAATGGAGATAATCATAACTACTCTACAGAGCCCACAGAGACACCACAAGAATCAAAATCAAGATGAAATGTTGCAGGTGAAAGCTTTTAGTAAATTATAAAGCTTTGCATACATGTAAAGAAGTTATTTCTGCAGGATAGAAAATAAGCCATGGTCAAATGACCATAGCCTTTCCATCTCCCTCTAGTCAGAGTAAGGACATAGGAGTTCTTCTTGTCAACCTAGGGTTTTACAACAAGAAAGGAAAATCACCAGGATAAAGAGTTTCCACACAATGAAAAGGGAGACTCTAGCACGGTTTTTCTGAGTAGTCGTTATGATCTGGATACTTGCAAGAGCCTTATAACAATATATGATAAATGATATTGCCGCCTCATGACTGCATACTCCTAATCCTAACATATCTTCTCCTAAGGTAGACCTAGCAGAGGGTAGTCCCCATCATGGGCCAGAGCAACCACACCACTGTGAAGGAATTTGTCTTCCTGGAACTCACTCGCTTCCGGGAGCTAGAGTTTTGCTTGTTTGTGGTCTTCCTTGCTGTGTATGTAACAACTGTGCTGGGTAACACACTCATTGTGCTGACCATCACCTGTGAGTCCCACCTCCACACTCCCATGTACTTTCTCCTGAGGAACAAATCAGTCCTGGACATTGTTTTCTCAGCTGTCACCGTTCCCAAGTTCCTGGTGGATCTTTTATCAGAGAGGAAAACCATCTCTTACCATGGCTGCATGGTACAGATCTTCTTCTTCCACTTTGCTGGTGGGGCAGATATTTTTTTCCTCTCTGTGATGGCCTATGACAGATACCTTGCAATTGCCAAACCTCTGCATTATGTGACCATTATGAGGAGATCGATGTGGGTGGGTTTGGTGGTCGCCTCTTGGGTGGGTGGTGGTTTGCACTCAATTGTCCAGATAATTCTCTTACTTCCACTCCCCTTCTGTGGTCCCAATGTCCTAGATGCCTTCTACTGTGATGCGCCCCAAGTGGTTAAACTGGCCTGCACTGACACCTTTGCTCTGGAACTCCTTATGATCTCTAACAATGGGCTGGTGACACTCCTGTGGTTCCTCGGGCTCCTGGGGTCCTACACTATTATTCTGGTGATGCTGAGATCTCACTCTGGGGAGGGCCGGCACAAGGCCCTCACCACCTGCACCTCCCACATCCTGGTGGTGACTCTTCACTTTGTGCCTTTCATTTACATCTACTGCCGGCCCTTCACTACACTGCCCATGGACATAGCTGTGTCTATCAATAACACGGTCATCACCCCCATGGTGAACCCCATCATCTACACTCTGAGGAGCCAAGAGATGAAATCAGCCATGAAGAGACTTCAGAGAAGGATTGGGTTTTCTGAGAGCAGTAAACTGGGGTGAGCAGTCAGATTGAGATGGAAATCTAACTCTGATTAGTTTTTCTCAAACCGCTATCCTGGGAGTAAGAGACAGCTATCTCTTTTCTCCACAGTCATTTCTCTACATCCTCATAGACGCTTAACTCTATTAGAGGGAATATAGAAACAAAAAGAAGAGATGAGGTTGAACAACATGAGATATTGGGCTTGCAGACTGGGGAGAGGAATGAGGTATAAGACTAAAATCAATAACCTAATGCTATTTTGTTGTAATCTGTAACTCTCATGCCAACATACTTTACCTCACTTTTACCACCTGCAATATGGAAATAACATTGTCTCCTCACAAGGTTGCCAAGAGAGTAAAGAATTACAAATGTTGAGAGGATGATAGTTGCAAAAATTAGCATTGCTCCTGGAATTAATCAGGCATACAAACAATTTCCCTGTTATAATATTCCTAAATGTGCATATATACAGAATATGGATGTATTTCTTTCTCACATGCTTTCTCTAGTGTCTCTGAGATTTCTCTGCCTTCTCTGATTATTCCCAGTTGATTATTAAAATCACTTCTTGATTTAATATTTTGAGTACAGAATCTTCAACATATTTCAATATATTTCACTATTCTCAGATCCATTCTACTGATTTTCTCACTCAAATTAATCTCAAAAGTACTTGTACAAATTGGGGCTATATCTGCACAAAATCCACAAAGATAATTTATTTTTTGTTAACTTAAACTTCTTTATTCCCTCTATCTTCTCTCCACTTCACTCCCAGGGCTTTTATAGCTGGAGCAAAACTATAGTTTTGTCTATATATGCACAGACAATTCAAGATAAATCACTGGTAAAAAAAAAAATACCTTTTCACACACTCAAGATCCATTTTTTGTAGCAGGAGAGAAAAGAAACACATTGTAGGCAGGGCCATTTAGGAATAGCCACTGGGTCTTCTTTGTAATACACCTCTCTCCCAAGAGGACGATTCTAAAAATGTAATTATGTAGAGAGACAATAAATCTCCCTTCTCTCTTTATTCCTGCTTCAAATTCTACCCTTCAGCCTCCAAAAGTCATTAAAAAATTGGCCAAGAGGAATAAGAAATCTCAGGAAACTTCAACATATAGACCATTCTTTTGAAATTGTTATGATGCATTAATACTTGCAAAATAGTCCTAGTAGATGACATACATTTGTGATTTTCTCTGAGTCCTACAAGACAGAGACATTGGGCCAAGACTCTTAACCACATGGCAGTGCTTCTCAAACTTTTTAAAATTATTGCCCCCCCCCAAGGAGCTTTATTAGGTGTTTTTACTAATTGCTTTCCCACAAGAAAATGTAATACCAAAGATATACTGTATATCTTTTTACACACCAAAGATCTTTGAAGGACCACACATCATTGCAATATCTAAGATTTTTTGGCTACCAATAACCAATTTTTGCCCCCTTGGTCACATTGCCCACACTGAGAATGAATGATAATATGGCATTAGATATTTCTATTAACATGTTTCCCCAAAATTCAAAGAATCACAGAATAAATAGCATATGTCTTCTGGGGCCTTGCAAGAATTTGGAAAGCATAGAAACGTGGGCATCTTTGTTTGTGTGTGTCTGTAAGTGCATGCATATGTATGTGTGTGCACATATGCGTGGATTTGTGTCCAATAATGACTTGGAAAATATTTAATAACTCCCACTGGAACTCCAACACTGTCATAAGAATGTCCATTCTATTTCCACACTCAGATATAATAAAATTCCCTTTGGTAATTCTCATATTAGGCTTGAGCCTAAGGGACTACTGTATGTGATAGGGATGCTTTGGGACCAGATGAAGAGCCATGATGATGTAACTCCCTGAGTCTGCCCTTTCCAATGTGAAGTTTTAAGAGAAGATACCGAAGTCTAATGTAACTAACCTGCAGAAGGACTTCAACTTCTAACATGATATTTCCCCAGAACCATATACACTGAGGCCCAGCTATCCAGTCTCAGATGGCATAAATTCCAGCTTGGATACTGAAGGATTTGGGTAAGAACATTGAACTGTCAGAGTGTGAGACATTGTGGATTATACTTGGATAGGATGTGCATGAAAATGTACCTAGTGTATAAGATATTGCAAAAATATCTGAAAATTTTAGTAACGGAAAACAAAGAAGTAGATTTTAAATACTGGAAAAGGAGGAATGTCTCCTTAAGAAGAAGGAGCCACAGAGATGGAGTCAGCATGGTAAAAGAGAAAGCAGCTCGTATTTGATGGAACAATTGAGTTGCATATAAGGAGCAGATTTTATTCTAGCTTAGGGTTCGTCCATGGGATCATGGAGCCTCTTTCCACAACATTGGTGCTTCCTTCAAAAACATAATCTTAACCTCAACTTATCTTAAAAACTGTGGAGGTTTCAAAGGCAACCCTATTTCCATACACTGCCCATGACTCACTGGGTCTCTTTAGCCTTTGATCCAGAGCCTGTCTTATTCCTGAACCCAATGACCCAGAGCTGAAGGCTCAAGTCCACTTGGTTAATTCATGCAAGTTCATGGAAACAAAAATAGTTAAGTTGGTTCAAAGAGAAGTTGTACTTCTATTGAATCGCATTTTATTGCTATTCAATAGAATATTCTACATATGTCTTCATAAATAACCCTCATGATAGGCAGGTCAGATTCTGTTTTCAGGAAAAAGGGAAATGAATCAAGTTAATTGAATGTCCACTCTGATCTTGGTACTTTACAAACATGATCATAGTTACTCCTTATGCCACCCATTGAAGTAAGTGGTATGCTTCCCAGTTTGCAGAGGAATAAATTGAAGGAAAATAAAGAACTTGCTCCATGTAACAAATGAGGAAGAGGCAAAATTCCAACCCAAATTTGCCCTACCTGAAAACTCTTAACATTGCCCTACACCACATCACGTTAGATTGCCCTCACATTTTACAACTGAGGATCCAAGGAACAGAGAGGCAATGTGACTTTCTCAAGGTCACAAAGGTGTTTTATAGCCTGGATCAGAAAACAAATCTCTATCTGGCATCCCTCAGGCCATGTCAAAGATGTTAACAAAAGAGTTTCTTAGCCTGTGTTCATCAAGATCCTTCTCCCTCACTCACATTCCAATGCCAATGCTTATAAGTAATGATGTGCACTTACCAGCTAGATTTATAAATTTAAGAAACATTTATTGAGGGCCTGGCCCTGTGGCCGAGTGGTTAAGTTCATGCAATCTGCTTGGGCAGTCCAGGGGTTTGCCGTGTTCAGAGCCAGGGCATGGACATGGCACCCCTCAGGCCACGGTGAGGCAGCATCCCACACAGCACAACCAGAGGCACTCACAACTGAAATATACAACTATGTACTTGGGGGCTTTGGGGAAAAGAAGGGAAAAAAAGAAAATTGGCAACAGATGTTAGCTCAGGTGTCAATCTTTAAAACAGCAACAAAACATTTATTGAGCACCTAACGCATGCCCCATACTAAGTGAAGATTTGATGGATGAAATACTGAGCAGACAGGATGAACTTGAGGTATAATAGGGAAATTATAGTGTGCTAAGGGAAAAGAGACATATAATTAGAAGAAACTGTTAAAAATACCAGAAGAGAAGTCAGTGCAGGGAATGAGTCACAAAGGGGTGTCAGGGAAGTTTTCACAGAAGAGGAGTCTCTGGACCCGAGTGTCGAAAGGTCAGTGTTTGTGAAGATGGATAGATGGGAGATTCTGAGAGTAGGGAGGATACGGTAGGTAGAGGGAGCAACAAGATCACAGATCCAAAGGCATAAGAATGTGTATAACATTGAAACACCTGAAACAGAATCAAAGGAAACAGGGCACTAGATAATATCGAAGATGGAGGGAAGTCTTGGATGCTATAAGAAAAGTTTAATCTTTATTCTATAAGCAATAGGGAACTACTAGAAATTTTCCAGCAAGGGAATAAGTGGTCCCATTTATGACTTGTGAAGATATTTCTGCAAACAACAGAGAGGATGAATTAGAGAAAACTACACCGAAGAAAAGGAGACCAGTTACAGAACTCCTGAAACAATCTGAGGAGAAGTGATAAAGGTTTAAGTGAGGATGAGGAGAATGGGACAAATTGAGAGAAGTGAAAAGAGTAGTACCCTCAGGAGAGTTTTAACAGTGCCCAGGTCTCTTGCATGTGGGTGGCTCAATATAAGTCTTTTGGATAAAACATACTGCCTATCAGTACATGCTGTGGAGGTAAGTGTGCCCTCAGAGACTGAATAAACTGGGAAAACAAGACAAGTCATCAAATTCTCCAGAGCAAATGAGAGGCAACATGTGTTTTGGGCTTATTTATCCACATAGTTTTTCAAGACTCTTACCTTCCCAAAGTTTGTTTTTACACAGACCAATCATGATGCTTCCCAGTTGGGCACTGATCTGGACAGTGACCATCTATCAATAAGGTAATGCCAGGTGATTCAGGCAGATGCTTAGGCTGAGGATGGCTTTTACCTATAACTCTGAGTTAACTTTGTGACCACTGCCACCATCATAAATCTTCTTATAAATTATTGAAATGACATGGGCTGAATGTCAAAGTCTAACTCCATCACTAGCTTCCTGCGTGATCTTATACTTGTCACTTGGGCCTCTTAAGAACTTTATTTTTCCTTAATTGATCTTCAAACAACCAAAGGTTGCTTACTCCTGACTCATACGGGAAAAATACAAGGAAATAAAAATCCTCTAAGTTGGATCTGCCCCTTCCTCCTCAGCCACGACTCTATAGTAAGAGAACCTACCAACCCTCAGGGATGGGGAACAACCATTGCTTCCATCTTGTGTTTATTTTACTCCATCAGAAAGTGAAAATCCCAAGCTCACTAGAAACTGTTTATCTTTTATAGGAAGGGCACAGGAGGAAATTCACATTTACCTGTACTGCCTACATTTCTGTGGTAACCTTGAATTTCATGCTCGTTCTCTATGTATGCATGTCTGGACCTTTGTGAACATAATCATCTCCATCACCATCTTTGTCAACTTCTTTGTGTTAAATTCATCATTTACCCTTGACCTCTTAGTATCTATGAAATGAAATAAAACATTGAAGAGAAGATGTCATTTCTGCAAGGTCTAAAATTCCATTGATGGAAAGAGGAAATTGAGGAGCTAATAAAACTCACCACTGAAAGTTCTGTAGAGTGTTCCTTACACAAATTATTCATGGATTTATATATTTTGAAACTGGCAGGCAGTGTGGTATAATGGAAAGATCCTAGAACTAAGAGACAGAAGAAAACTGTGTTACTTTTTCTCTGCCACTGGTTTTCTGAATTACTTTGGAAAATTGGCTTATACTTATTGATTTCAGTTTTGGTATTATTAAAGTGGGAATAACAGCTTTCTCCCTAAACTCAGAGGGATATTAGGAAATTTTATTGTAATTAAGTGTGCAGTAGCTTTTAAAACAATAATATGCTGTTCAAATTGACCCATATCATCTTGTTACTGAAAGGCATTTGAGGGTTGATTTATTCCAAAGGCTTTTAAGCCATAGATACAAAGTGAAACTTGAATAAAATCAGAGCTGCTCTGATTCACGAAGATGTAGGGAACCCATAATTCTTTCCATAAAGCCTTCCTTAGATCTCTTCCTCAGCAACTTCTAGGGGTGAACTTTAAAAGATCACAAAGTCCCCAATCAAGTACGGTAGGAAAGCAAATGATCTAGCTCAAAACTCAACTTGTACTAATGAGGGAACTGAAGCAAGTAGAACTGAGTGATTTCCCTGGTAACACAGATAGTTCATGAAGAATAAGATATATTTATGTATGTTCATTTTCTGTATGAGGTAAAACTTTGATTTCATTACCTAAGTAATATTATTTCTTTCCAAGCTGTACTTGGAGGAGGAAATATCATCCAATGGCCCTGAGAAATCATACCAGGGTGTCTGAATTCATTTTTTGTGGCCTTACCCAGTCTCAAGAGTTAAGCTTGCTCTTATTTTTATTTTTAGCTGTGATTTATGTAACAACTGTGTTAGCAAATGTTGCCATCATGATCACTGTGGCCTGTGAGCCTCGCCTTCACACACCCATGTACTTCCTGCTCCGCAATCTCTCTGTCTTGGACATCTGCTTCTCCTCCATCACTGCTCCGAAGGTCCTAGCAGACCTTCTGTCAAGGAGAAAGACCATCTCCTTCAACGGTTGCATCACACAGATGTTTTTCTTCCACCTCCTCAGTGGAGCAGACATTTTTTCTCTCTCTGTGATGGCCTTTGATCACTACATGGCCATCTCCAAGCCCCTGCACTATGTGACCATCATGAGTAGGGGGAGATGCACTGCCCTCATTGTGGCTTCCTGGATGGGGGGCTTTGTCCACTCCATTGTGCATATTTCCCTTTTGCTACCCCTCCCCTTCTGTGGACCTAATGTTGTTGATGGCTTCTATTGTGATGTCCCGCAGGTGCTCAAACTCGCCTGCACTGACACCTTTGTCATTGAGCTTTTAATGATTTCCAACAATGGCCTGGTCACTACCCTGTGGTTTGTCCTTCTTCTTGTGTCATACACAGTGCTCTTGATGATGCTGAGAACTCAAACTGGAGAAGGCAGGAAGAAAGCCATCTGTACCTGCACAGCCCACATCACTGTGGTGACACTGCACTTTGTTCCCTGCATCTATGTCTATGCCCGGCCCTTCACTGCCCTCCCCATGGACAGAGCTGTCTCCATCACCTTCACTGTCATCATCCCTGTTCTGAACCCCATGATTTACACCCTGAGGAACCACGAGATGAAGTCATCCATGAGAAGACTGAAGAGAAGACTCATGCTTTCTGAAAGGGGATAGCCTGATTACAGATTGTGGATCAAGCTGCAAGAATATAATTGAGATATTTTCTTAAAATATTAGCTGTCACATATTGTCATGCTTCAACCATAAATAGACGAGTATAGCAAGATGGCACAGGCACAAAGGATCAGCTACCTGGCACAACGATATTGAGAAGGAACACCAGCAAGAAATTAAGCGGATAGAACATAGTCCTTAAAGAGCAATTGACAGCAAGCAGGGCACAAACGTGAAATACTGTAGAAGTTCTTGGTGTCCAGGCAATGGGATGAAAGATAGGACTGTGGTGTCCAGACATGCAGTAGGCAACAGGGACACAACCATTCAGTATGTGTAGAGACTTAGTTTTAAGGATCTTCATTGTCTTTCACTCCCTGTGACTTCCTAACAGTTGGATGTGACCTAGAACTTATACAGTCTTATTTTTAAAGCTCCAATATATGCCTACAGCAGGGGTAAGAATCTGGAACTACCTGTCTAACTGTTCATACTATTGCCTCAGACATAAGTTAGTTTGACTAGTTGAGAAAGGAAAAGCTGTATCTAAGCCAATAAATATTTTTTTCCTATGTGCACTTCTTTGTCATTTCCCTTACCACAGTGCATTAAAGAGCTCCAGAGAACTTAGCAGATCTAATTCTCCATTATATTTGCAGTGACTAGAAAAGTGCCTGACCTGTAAGAAGCTATTAGTGTTTGTTCATTGAATTTGTGGAATGGA
Organism: Equus asinus; assembly: GCF_041296235.1. Classification (NCBI taxonomy): domain Eukaryota; kingdom Metazoa; phylum Chordata; class Mammalia; order Perissodactyla; family Equidae; genus Equus; species Equus asinus. Next base: position 36,788,282 of record NC_091806.1, on the reverse strand, counting down.
AGGAAAGGAATTTATATAAGAGTATGACATCAGTTCTACTTGGTCATGGTTTTTAGAATTTATTTATTTATTTTTATTGAAGTAACATTGGATTATAACATTATAAAACTTTCAGGTGTACATTAAAATATATTTCAAATTCTGTGTAGATTACATCATGTTCACCACCCAAAGACTAATTACGATCCGTCACCACACATGTGTGCCTAATCAACCCTTTTGCCCTCCTCCCTTCCCACTTCCCCTCTGGTAACCAGAAATCCAGTCTCTGTTGTTATCTTTTTGTTTGTCCTTTCTTTTAATCTTCTACTTAAGAGTGAGATCATAGAGTATTTGACTTTCTCTGTCTGACTTATTTCACTCAGCATAATACCTTCAAGGTCCATCCATGTTGTCACAAATGGTCAGATTTCAACATTTCTTATGACTGAGTAGTATTCCATTGTGTATATATGCTACATCTTCTTTATCCATTTGTCCCTTGATCAGGACCTAGGTTGCTTCCAAGTCTTGGCTGTTGTGAATCGTGCTGCAATGAACATAGGGGTGCATGTATCTTTATGAATTTGTGTTTTCAAGTTCTTTGGATAAAGACTCAGCAGTGGAATAGCTGGATCATATGGTAGATCCATTCTTAATTTTCTGATTTCATAATTTTCTGAAACTCCATACTGTTTTCCATGGCAGCTGCACCAGTTTACACTTCCACCAGGAGTGTACAAGGGTTCCCTTCTCTCCACATCCTCCCCAACATTTGCTGTTTCCTGTCTTGTTAATTATAGTCATTCTGACCAGAGTGAGGTCATATCTCATTGCAATTTGATTTATTTTTCTCTGATAGTTAATAATGTTGAACATCTTTGCCTGTGCCTGTTGGCCATTCATATGTTTTCTTTGGAGAAATCTCTGTTCAGATCTTTTGTCCATTTTTTAATTGGGTTGTTAGTTTTTTTATTGTTGAGATATATGAGTTCCTTCTATATTTTGGGTATTAACACCTTATCTGATATATGGTTTGCAAATATCTTCTCCCAATTTCTAGGTTGTCTTTTCATTTTATTGATGGTTTCTGTTGCTGTGCAGAAGCTTTTTAGTTTGATGTCATCCTGTAGGTTTATTGTTTTACTATTGTTTATCTTGCCTGGTCAGACATGGTATTTGAAAGACTGCTGGAAAGACCGATGTCAAAGAGGGTACTGAGTATATTTTCTTCTAGAAGTTTCATGTTTTCAGTTCTCACATTCAAGGATTTAATCCATTTTGAGTTGATTTTTGTGCGTGGTGTAAGATAATAGTCTGCTTCCATTCTTTTGCACGTGACTGTCCAGTTTTCACATGATTTATTGAAGAGACTCTCCTCTATCCATTATATGCTCTTGGCTCCCTTGTCAAAAATTAGTTGTCCATAAATGTGCGGGTTTATTTCTGGGCTCTTGATTCTGTTCCATTGATCTGTGTGTCTCTTTTTGTGCTATTACCAAGCTTGGTTTTTACTAAACCTTTGTAGTATATTTTGAAATCTGGGGTTGTGGTACCTCCAGCTTTATTCTTTTTCCTCAGCATTGCTTTGGCTATTCGGGGTCTTTTGTTGTTCCATATAAATTGTAGGATTCTTTGTTCTATTTCTGTGAAAGAATGATGTTGGAAGTTTGATAGGAATTGCATTGAATCTATAGATTGCTTTAGGAAGGATGGATATTTTAATTATGGTAATTCTTCCAATCCAAGAGCATGGAATATCTTTCCATTTCTTTGTATCTTCTTCAATTTCTTTCAACAATGTTTTATAGTTGTTGGTATACAGATCTTTCACCTCCTTGGTTAAGGATATTCCTAGGTATTTTATTGTTTTTGTTGCACTTGTAAATGGTATTATATTCTTAATTTCTCTTTCTACTACTTCGTTGTTAGTGTATAGAAACGGGACCGATTTTTGTATGTTGATGTTGCATCCTGCAACTTGACTGTATTCATTTATTATTTCTAAAAGATTTTTTAGTGGATTCCTTATGGTTTTCTACATATAAAATCGTGTCGTCTGCAAAGAGTGACAGTTTTACTTCTTTTCCTATTTGGATCCCTTTTATTTCTTTTTCTTGACTGATTGCTCTAGCTGAGACTTCCAATACGATGTAAAATAAGAGTGGTGACAGTGGGCATCCTTTTCTGGTTCCAGTTCTTAGACGGATAGCTTTCCGTTTTTCTCCATTGAGAATAATATTAGCTGTGGGTTTGTCATATATGGCCTTTATTATTTTGAGGTATTTTCCTTCTATACCCATTTTATTTAGAGTTCTTATCATAAATGGATACTGTATCTTGTCAAATGCTTTCTCTGCATCTATTGAGATGATCATGTGATTTTTATTCTTCATTTTGTTAATGTGGTATATCACATTGATAGATTTGCACATGTTGAACCATCCTTGCATCCCTAGAATGAAACCCACTAGATCATGATGTATCATCTTTTTAATGTACTGTTGTATTAGATTTTCTAGTATTTTGTTGAGTTTTATTTTCATCGATGTTCATCAGTGATATTGGCCTGTAATTTTCATTTTTTGTATTGTCCTTGTCTGGTTTAGATATCAGGATAATGTTGGATTCATAGAAAGATTTAGGAAGACTTGCCTCCTCTATAAATTTGTGTAACAGTTTGAGAAGGATAGGTATTATGTATTCTTTGAATGTTTTGTAGAATTCACCAGGTAAGCCGTCTGGCTTTTGTTTTTTGGTAGGCAATGATTACTGTTTTGATCTCCATACTGGTGATTGGTCTATTCAAATACTCTACTTCTTCTTAATCCAGTTTTGGAAGGTTGTATGATTCTAACAATTTATCTATTTCTTCAAGATTATCCAATTTGTTGGCATATAGCTTTTCATAATATTCTCTTATAGTCTTTTGTAATTCTGAGATGTCCATTGTAATTTCTCCTCTTTCATTTCTGATTTTGTTTATTTGAGGCTTCTCTCTTTTTTTCTCGGTGCTTCTAGCTAAAGATTTGCTAATTTGGTTTATCTTTTCAAAGAACGAGCTCTTGCTTTCATTAATTTTTTCTATTTTTTTCAGTCTCTATTTCCTTTATTTCTGCTCTGATTTTTATTATTTCCTTCCTTCTACGGATTTGGGGCTTTGTCTTCTTCTTCTTTTTCCACTTCCTTTAGGTGCACTGTTAGTTTATTTGGGGTATTTCTTGTTTGTTGAGGCAGGCCAGAATTGCTATAAACTTCCCTCTTAGAAGCACTTTTGCTGTACCTCATAGATTTTATCATGTTGTATTTTCATTTTCTTTTGTCTGCCAGTATTTTTTATTTCTCCTTTGATTTCACTGACCCAATCGTTGCTCAGTAGCATTTTGTTTATTCATCACATTTTTGTGGCTTTTCTGATTTTCTTCCTGTAGCTGATTTCTAGTTTCTTACCTTTGTAGTCTGAAAAGATGCTTGGTATTATTTCAGTTTTCTTAAATTTATTGTGACTTCTTTTGTAGCCTAATATGTGATCAGTTCTGGAGAATGTTCCATGTGCATTTGAAAACAATATGTATTTTGTGGTTTGGGGATGGAATGTTCTATATATATATCTACTAAGTCAATCTGGTCTAATGTGTCATTTAAGGCCAATGTTTCCTCATTGATCTTCTGTTTGGGTAACCTATCCATTGGTGTAAGTGGAATGTTAAAGTCCTCTATTATTATTGTGTTACTGCATATTTCTCCTTTTATGTCTGTTAATGATTACTTTATATATTTAGGGGCTCCTATATTGGCTTCATAGATATTTACAAGTGTTGTATCTTCTTGTTGCTTTGTTCCCTTTATCATTATGTAGTGCCCTTCTTTGTCTCTTGTTATAGTTTTTGTTTTAAAATCTATTTTGTCTGATATAAGTATTGCTACCCCTGCTTTGTTTTCTTTGCCATTTGCAGGGAATATCTTTTTCCATCCTTTTACTTTCAGTTTGTGAGTGCCTTTAGGTCTGAAGTGTGTCTTTTATATGCAGCATATATATGAGTCTTGTTTTTTTTTATCCAGTTGGCCACCCTATGCCTTTTGATTGGAGTCTTTAGTCCACTGACATTTAAAGTAGCTATTGATAAGTATGTATTTATTGCCATTTTGTTACTTTTCGTTTTCTAGATGTTTTAGTAGTTCTCTGTTCATTCTCCTTCTCTTGCTCTCTTCCCTTGTGGTTTTATGGCTTTCTTTAGTAATGTGTTTGATTTCTTTCCTCTCACTTATTTGTTCACTTATTATAGGTTTCTGATTTGTGATTACCATGAGGTTCCCATATACTATTCTACATATACAGCAATCTATATTGAGTTGATAGTCTCTTTAGCTTGAGCTCTTGTAAAATCTCTAATCTCTTACGCCCCTCCTCCCACATTTTATGTTTTTGAAATAATATCTAATTTCTTATTTTGTGTGTGTCTATTCATTACCCTCTTATTGTTGAATAGGTAATTTTAGTATTTTTAACCCTCATATTATTTTCAGAGGTGGTTGATCTGCTGCCTTTACTGTATTTTTGCCTTTACCAGAGATTTTTATTATCTGTTTGGTTTTTTGATAATGTTCTTATCCCTATTGTGATCTTCTCTTTCCCACTTAAATAAGTCCCTTCAGCATTTCTTTTAGAACTTGTTTCATAGTAGTAAACTCCTTTAATTTTTGCATGTCTGGGAAGCTCTTTATCTCTCCTTCCATTCTGAATGATAATCTTGCTGAAGAGAGTATTCTTGGCTGTAGCTTTTTTTCCTTTCAGCACTTTAAATATGTCATGCCACTCTCTTCTAGCCTTTAGGGTTTAGGCTGAGAAGAGCACCAATAGCCTTATGGGCTTTCCTTTGTATGTCATTTATGGCCCTTCTTTGCTGCTTTTAAGATTCTCTCTTTATCTTTAATTGCGGACATTTTAACTATAATGTGTCTTGGTGTGGGTCTCTTTGGGATTATCTTGTTTGGTGTTCTCTGTGTTTCCTGTACTTGGGTGTCTGTTTCCTTCCTTAGGTTAGGAAAGTTTTCATCTATTATTTCTTCAAATAGATTATCTGCCCTTTTGTCTCTATCTTCTCCTTCTGGGACACACATAATACGAATGTTAGTGTGCTTGATATGGTCCCAAAGTTCTCTTAGACTGTCCTCATTCTTTTAAATTCTTTTTTCTTTTATGTGTTCAGCTTGGGTGATTTCCTCTAGTCTTTCATCCAGCTTGCTGATCCTTTCTGTATCATCTACTCGGCTATTAAGTCCCTCTAGTGAATTTTTCATTTCCAGTATTGTATTCTTCATTTCTGACTGGTTCTTTTTTATATTTTCTAATTTTTTGTTGATGTTCTCAGTGTGTTCATCCAGTCTTCTCCCAATATCTATGAGAATCCCTATGAGTTTTTGCTTGAAATCTTTGTCAGGTAGATTGCTTATTTCTGTTTCATTTAATTCTTTTTGGGAGAGGGGTTGTCCTGTTCCTTTGCATGGAATGTATTCCTTTGCCTACTGATTATGCCTCTTTCTCTGCGCTTATTTCTATGTTTTAGGTGAGTCAGCCATGTCAACTGATCTTGGAGAAGTGGCTTTATGTAAGAAAAGCCTTTAGAGGCCCAGTAGTGTGCTTCCCTCTCATCAGCAATCCAAATGACCCATGAGTGACCCCTGTGTGTGCTATTTATGTCCTTCTGCTGTGTCAGGGTTGCTCTTACTGCAGATACTCAAGGAGTCTAGTCTTTCACTCCCTGGCTGGCTGTTTGTAAGTTGGGTTTGGGGAGCCCCAGCAGCATTGGCAACAAGATCTAATAGCACACTCTTGTTGCAGTTTTCCTGTTACTTGAGTAGGTACCCAATGTAGTTGGTTGCTAGGCTCAGGGGATAACAGTTGCTGTAGGCCTCAGGCTTGCAAGGCTATTGTCAGCTCTCTTAGAATCACAGTTCTGTCGGGCAGGCCTTAGGCATGGGGAGCACTCAACTCTTTCAGGCTTCAGAAGGTGGGGCAAATCTTGTTTGTGGGCTTTTGTGAAGCACAAGTCTTCTGCCACTGATAAGCCCCCCCCCCGCCCCCAGTCCACACACACCATAAACACAGTCCTGGCTCATGAATACTTCCTGATCTCCTGAAGCGTACTCTGTAACCACACTGTAGATGCCCCCACCCCTCCACCAATGCCGCCCACAGTTCATCTGGTCCTCACACAGGCCCTGCTCCACAGAGGTGGACACACCAGCCTGTCTGTAGAGGATTAAGGTACCCAGTCTACGCAGGCTGACAAGTAGCATGAGGGCTTGTTGTTACGTGGTTCCAGTCCCTAGAGTGGGCTGCCTGCCTGGGATGAACTGAATTAAATCCATTCTTTATTGGGTGCAGGGGTGTGGCAGACCCTTGAACTAACAAGCCAGGGGAAGAACTCCAATGGCATCTGCCAGCATCTATATCAGCTCTCCTGTACTTGGTCACACCAATGGCTGCCACTAATGTCTCAGTCTCTGGAGCGGTCTCATCACTCACTGAGATGCACCCAGAGCCTGCCAGGTGAGTCTCTTTTCACCAAAGGACTGTGGAGCTTTCTTTTTGGTGATTTTAGGTTGCTGTCTGAGATGGGTGAATCTATGTATGGGCCTTTTAAGAGCTGGATATTTCCAGCTTTCTTCTGATAGCTTTTCTGGGGTTATTCCCCATTGCAGTTAATAGCCAGTGGAGCCAGATAGTAGGACACTTATCTCAGTTGTGCTGAGTCTGAAGGATGCTTATAGTGGTACAGTGCCCTTACTAAGGGCCTTACTTCTCCAAGGGAGGCTGCATACCTTAGGATGGCTCCCATCTGGCTGGCTGTGAAGCTCCACCACTCACAAAGGTGGCTTCTTTTTCTCTCCATAAGGAATTTCTCCCTCTTCTGCCTCAGTCAGGACAGTTTCTTGTTGTGGGTGTTCTTTTTATCCACATTTCAGTTGTCTGTCTGGGATAATTTTTCCAAGAATAGTTGTGATCTGGCTGTGTTTGTGGGAGGAGGTGAGTTCAGAGTCTGCCTATGCTGCCATCTTGACGAGATCCTCCTTGGTTTTTAGTATTTAAAATTGTCTCTATTTCTTGAACAGATACTTCATCATGGAAGTCAAAGGAAATGGAAGTATTTGAATCACAGTATCTGCAATCTTATACTCAAGATCTGGGCATCTGTGTGTCTCTTTATGAGAACACCAAATCAAATGTTAGATTCAATAACATTTGTTGAGACCCATGTACACCATAGAATAGAAACATCCCAGGAAAAATGAATGTTTTGCAATATTCATGGAAAATGAATGTACAAATTCATTCAATCGGAGTTTCAATAAACCAGTGCTTTGAGTATGTCCAGACAGACACTTGAAATACCTGACAATCATATATGGGAGGATGGAATTTTCTTACTCTCTCTTTCTTCTGGAGCACAAATCCTAGTAAGATTGAGTAAGTAAGCAGATTCATAGAAATGTAGCAGTAGGCTAATTATTATGATAATAATAATGATAATGTAAGACTGCATTCCTTCATTTTCATTTATTGGAAACAGCTAGATTTTTTAATTTATAATTTCTTATATTTTAGAAACATAATACAGTGCATGTATTATGTATTACGTAATTTCTTCCATGGGAAGCATCTGATACACAAACACTTTGATATTCTGTATGAATATTTCCACAAACATGCAATAAATAAAAACTGTGCATGGTGTCACATAAATTCAGATCAAATTTTGCAACAAAATTAATTCACGTCAGATCAGAGTTTACTGCCAAATATATTCCTAAAGATTTTCCAGCATTCAGAGTTTTGAGATTTCAGAATGACTTGCAAAAAATGCAGAAGCTGAGTAAGAGGGAGTTGTAGTAGGAAGAGTAATCCCCCCACAAAGATATTCACATCCTAATCTTCAGAATCTGTGAGTATGCTATTTAGATAGTAAAGGAAATTAAGGTTGCAGGTGGAATTAAGGTTGCTAATGAGCTGACCTTGAAGAGGGAGATTACCCTGGATTATCTGGGAGAGGGCCAATAAAATCACAAGGGCCTTCAAAAGTGGAAGAGGTAGACAGAAGAGGAGGTCAGAGTAAGCAACGTGAGGAGTACTTGAGTTGACATGGTTGGCTTTAAAGACGGAAGTATCCACAAGCCAAGGAATGTAGCTAGACTCTAGAAGCTAGAAAAAGAGAAGAATGGGTTCTGCCTTAGAACCTCCAGAAAAGAATGCATCCTGCCAACACCTTGATTTTAGCTTTGTGAGGCCCATGTCAGATTTCTGACCTACAGAATTTTAGGACAATAAATTTGTGTTGTTTTAAACAACTAACTCTTTGTAATTTTGTAACAGGAGTAGTAGGAAACTAATATAAGAGAAATGCTTCAATTGGAGATGAAGGGGCTGTATGGACTGAAAAGGTAAAGAAAGAGAAAAATGAATAAAAAGGGTCAGAGGTGGGACAGGGCTCAATCAAGGGAAGGTGCCCACATGTTTCTCCCAAAAGCCTAAGAATGAGCAACACACCACGCACAAATCTCAAGTACAAGGGCAATGGGCTAGAGAAGCCAGTCCCAAGCTGTCACCACTTTAAAACTCTGTAGAGGATGAAATCGACCTTCAAATCTGAAGTAAAGGTCTAATTTAACACTCTCATAAATTCCACATGTAATTGGCTAATAGTGAGATGACTTGATATCAATTGAAGTGCCCCTAGACTTTATGAAAAGAGACTCAGAGATGGAGTCTCAAGCATTTTGTATATTGACTATACTTACCATATTAGAATTTAAAATGTCATCCACTGTAAACTGTATTTGCCACTTTAATGACAGCTAAGTAGTAAAAATGAAGCATTTCCATATCACATATACTCATTGATTGTAAGACAAATCTTAATTTCACGGATGTTAAAATATGAAAGAAAAGTTCATCTTAGAACTCAAGAAATTGAATATTTAAAAATACAGTCATGTGTCACATAATGGCATTTTGGTCAATTCAGACCACATTAATGACTGTAATCCTACAAGATTAATACCATATAACCTAGGTGTATAGAAGTCTGTATTATCTAGATTTGTGTGAGTACACTCTATGATGTTCACACAATGACAAAATCACCTAAAAATGAATTTCTCAGAATGCATCCTCACCATTAAGCAACACATCACTGTATGAGGTAATCAGTCCCTGTCACACACACATACACATGCAAACACACACAGTCACACACAAAGACTTTTCCAAAGAGAGACAGGTAAAAAGTAAACAAGTTTTATTTTGTCAGCCATGTATTTTAGGAACACAGAAGACTGTCGTCAACTCACTAGTACAAAACAGATTTTTATAATCAAATTCTGATCGTCAATAACACTACATTATTTATGTGCAGTTCATCATTTTCTTGGTATTAAAATAAAGTGTGAAACTTCTATTTTTGCTCACTTTAGGGGACCAAAGATGCTACAGCTACAGTTCCTCATTTTGGAAGACATGAAGATACTTATCTTATGGGAAGCTGATAAGATATTCTCTTCTAGACACCCTCCTTTTGTTTCCCAAAGATCCAGGCACATTCAGGAGTTACACTTTTCTCACTGAACATGTAAACAAATGCACTCTATGGACTTGCAGCCTTTCAAGAGAAAGAAGTAAAGACTCAGTGCGTTGAAATGTAATTTTTAAAATTTCCAGGATATACTAAAGTATATAATTTTCATGGGAATTATAGGTTACCAAAATGGACTAAAAGAAAGTAGAAAAATCTTAACAGAAAGTGCCCCTCCTCCTGCCCAGCACTCCAGCTCTGCCATCAGACAGACCACCGCACAGAGAGAAAAGTAGCCAGCAGCTGAGGGGATCACACAGGTGAAAGAAAGTGCCCCTCCCCCTGCCCAGTGATCTAGCTCAGCAAATGGCCAGAGTGCCACACAAACAGAAAAGGAGTCTGTTTTGAGCTAGGGAGCTGCAGATTGTGGCAAGCTCAGAATACACAGTGCCTGATCCCACCCAGTGGTGGCAGTTGGAAACTGTGAACAGATAATGTCATGAGGGGCCGGCCCAGTGGCACAGCAGTTAAGTGTGCATGTTCCACTTTGGCAGCCCGGGGTTTACCAGTTTGGATCCCGGGTGTGAACATGGCATTGCTTGGCATGCCATGCTGTGGTAAGCGTCCCACATATAACGTGGAGGAAGCTGGGCACAGATGTTAGCTCAGGGCCAGTCTTCCTCAGAATAAAGAGGAGGATTGGCAGCAGTTAGCTCAGGGTTAATCTTCCTAAAAAAAATAAAAGATAATATCACGAGATGGAGACAAAAATCCAGGCCATCAAGCTGTATGAAGATATTAAATCTCAAGAACAGAAGGAAAATGACAAGTACCCAGCAATCAGCCCCAACAGCATGGAAATTCACAACCTAAATGACAGAGAATTCAAAATAACTATCATTAAAAAAATACTCAACGAGTAACTGGAAAATGCAGAAAGGCAGTTCAATGAATTGAGGAACTTCTTCATAAAAGAGATTGAAACTATAAAAAGAACCAATCAGAACTGTGTGGAGATGAAAAACACAATGAATGAGATGAAGAAAAATCTGGATTCCCTAAACAATAGAGCTGATATTATGGAGGATTGAATTACCAACTTAGAGAACAGAAATATAGAAATGTTTCAGATGGAGGAGGAGAGAGAACTGAGATTAAAAAGAAAGGAAGAAATTATCTGAGAAATATCAGACTCAATTAGGAAATGCAGCATAAGGATTATAGGTATTCCAGAGGGATAAGAGAAGGAGAATGGAGCAGAAAGCTTGTTCAAAGAAATAATAGCAGAGAACTTCCCAAACATGAGGAAGGAGTTGGAAATGCAAGTGAAATAAGCCAATATATTTCCTAACTGTATCAATGTAAAAAGACCTTCTCCAAGGCATATATTAGTAAAGCTGGCAAAAGTCAATGACAAAGAGAAAATATTAAGGGAAGCAAGGCAAAAGAAAACAACTAACAAAGGAACCCCTAACAGGCTTTCAGTGGATTTCTCAGCAGAAACCTTACAGGCTAGGAGAAAGTGGAATGATATATTCAAAATTTTGAAAAACAAAAACTTTAAGCCAAGAATGGTCTATCAATCAAAAATATGCTTTAGATATGACAGAGAAATAAAAAGTTTCCCAGATAAACAAAAGCTAAGGGAGTTCATCACCACATGCCATTCCTACAAGAAATCCTCAGTAAGGCCCTCATAGTGGAAAAATAAAAGGAAAGGGGCTACAAAGCCCTGAGCCAGGAGATAAATAGGTAGGCAATAATCAGGAAAATGCAGCTGTCTATTAGAACAGATTAGTAAACACTTAACTATAACATTAAAGATAAAGGGAAGGAAAACACCAAAATAAATATAATCTTGTCATTTTAACACAAACTCACAACACAAGATGGAAAAAGATATGACAATGATAACCTAAAAGGGGAGGAGGAAAGAGATGGAATTGGTTTAGTCTAATGAAATAAAAGGCTATCAAAAATGCACTAGCTCATCTATAAGATATTTCTATAAACCTACTGGTAATCAGTAAACAAATAATTAAAACAGAGACATAAGGAGAAAATCAAGAAAATCATCATAGAAAACTACTTAACCCAATTGGTAATCCAAAATACATGGGACGAGAAAAAAGGGAAATGCAGAAAATAAGCAATGAGAGGGGAGCATTAAGCCCTCATATATCAATAATCACTCTAAATGTAAATGGATTGAATTCTCCAATCAAAAGACAGAGTGGTAGGATGGATTAAAAAACAAGACCCAACAATATGCTGCCTCCAGGAAACACATCTCAGCCCCAAAGACAAACACAGTCTCAGAGTGAAGCAATGGAAGAAGATATCCCATGCTAATGACAAATAAATGACAGCAGATGTTGCCATACTTGTATCAGACAAAGTAGATGTCAAGATAAAACAGGTAAAGAGACACAAAGAGGGGCAGTATATAATGATTAAAGGGACACTCCACCAAGAAGAATTAACATTTATAAATATTTATGCACCCAACACAGGAGTACCAAAGTACATAAAGCAACTGTTAACAAACTTAAAAGGAGATATTACCAACAACACAATAACAGTATGGACCTGAACACTCCTTTTAAATCAATGGATAGATCATCCAGACAAAAATTCAACAAGGAAATAGTGGAATTAAATGAAAAGACCAGATGGACTTTAGAGATATGTATAGAACACTCCATGCAAAAACAGCAGAATACACATTCTTCTCTAGTGCGCATGTAACATTCTCAAGGGTAGACCATATATTGGGAAATAAGGCAAGCCTCAATAAATTTAAGTAGATTGAAATAATATCTAGCATCTTTTCTGACCATAATGCTATGAAACTAGAAATCCACTAGGAGAAAAAAGCTGGGAAAGGGACAAAAATGTGGAAACTAAACAATATGCTACTGAACAACAAATGGATGATTAAAGAAATTAAAGGAGAAATCAAAAAATACTATAGACAAAGGAAAATGAAAATGCATCAGACCAGCTTATACGGGATGCAGCAAAAGTGATCCTAAGATGGAAATTTATAGCAATACAGGCCCATGTTAACAAACAATAAAAATCTCCAATAAGCAACCTTAAACTTCTCCTAACAGAATTAGAAAAAGAAGAACAAATAAAGCCCAAACTCAGTGGGTGGAGGGAAAAAAGAAAAAGTAGAGCAGAAACAAATGATATTGACACAAAAAAGACAGTAGAAAGGATCGATGAATCAAAGAGCTGGTTCTTTGGGAGGATAAACAAAATTGACAAACCTTTAGGGAGACTCACTAAGAAAAAAAGAGAGAAGTCTCAAATAGATAAAATTAGAAATGAAAAAGGAAAAATTACAATGGCTACCACAGAAATACAAAAGATTATAAAAGAATACTTTGGAAACCTATACGCCTACAAATTGGACAGTTTAGAAGAAAGAATAAATTCTTAGACTCTTACAACTTCCCAAAACTGAATCAAGAAGAAATAGAGAATCTGAATAGACAAATCGCAAGTAGAGAGGTTGAAATAGTAATCAAAAACCTCCCCCAAAATAAAAGCACAGGAACAGATGGCTTCTATGGAGAATTCTACCAAACATTCAAAGAAGATTTATTAACTATCCTCAAACTATTCCAAAAAATTGAGGAAGCCAGAACACTTCCTAACACATTCCATGAGGCCAACATCACCCAGATACCAAAAGAAGACAAGGATAACACAAACAAGGAAAATTACATGCCAATAGCACTGATGAGCATAGACGCAAAAATCCTCAACAAAATATTGGCAAACTGAAAACAGCAATACATTAAAAAGATCACACACCATGATCATGTGGGATTCATACCAGAGACACAGGGATGGTTTGACATCTGTAAATCAATCAAGGTGATACACCACATTAACTAAATGAGGAATAAAAACCACACAATAATCTCAACAGACACAGAGAAAGCATTAGACAAGATATAACACCCATTCATGATAAAAACTCTCAATAAAATATATATAGGGGCCGGCCCCATAGCACAGCAGTTAAGTAAACATGTTCAGCTTCAGCAGCCCGGGGTTTGCCTGTTCAGATCCCAGGTGAAGACATGGCACTGCTTGGCAAGCCATGCTGTGGTAGGCTTCCCATGTATCAAGTAGAGGAAGATGGGCATGGATGTTAGCTCAGGGCCAGCCTTCCTCAGCAAAAAGAGGAGGATTGGCAGCAGTTAGCTCAGGGCTAATCTTCCTCAAAAAAAAATGTTTATAGAAGGAGAGTAACTCAACATATTAAAGGCCGTATATGACAAACCCACAGCCAACATCATACTCAATGGAGAAAAAATGAAAGCCATCCCTCTGAAAACAGGAACAAGACAAGTGTGGCCACTCTCACCACTCTTCTTCAACATAGTATTGGAGGTTTGGGCCAGAGCAATTAGGCAAGAAAAAGAAATAAAAGGAATCCAAATAGGCAATGAAGAAGTGGAACTCTCACTATTTGCAGATTAGATGATTTTATATGTAGAAAACCCTAAAGAATCCATTGGAAAATTATGATAAATAATCAACAACTACATCAAAGTTGCAGGGTGCAAAGTCACCTTACAAAAATCAGTAGTATTTCTATATTCTGATAATGAACTAACAGAAGAGAACTCAAAGATACAATCCCATTTAGAATTGAATCAAAAGAATAACACGCTAAGGAAGAAATTTAACCAAGGAAGTGAAAGATCTGTTCACTGAATCATAAGCCATTGACGAAAGAAATTGAAGAAGATATATATAAATACAAAGATATTCTATGCTCATGGATTGTAAGAATTAATATTGTAAAATGTACATACTACCCAAGGAGATCTACAGATTCAATGCAATCCCTATCCAAATTCCAATAACATCTTTCACAGAATTAGAAAAAGCAATTGAGAGAAAGAAAAATAAATTCGGAGGCATCATACTTATGATTTCAACCTTTATACTACAAAGCTTTAATAATCAAAACAGTATAGTCTGGCATAAAAACAGACATACAGATAAATGGAACATAATCAAGAGCTCATAAATAAATCCATGCATATACAGGCAATTAATTTACAACAAAGAAGCCAAGAATGTACAATGGGAAAGGGATACTCTCTTCAATAAATGATACTGGAAAAACTAGATAACTAGATGCATAATAATGAAATCAGACCCCTGTCTTACACAGCTCAGAAAAATTATTTGAAATGGATTAAATATTTAAACATAAGACCTGAAACAATAAAACTCCTAGGAGAAAAAGTCATGGAAAATCTCCTCAACATTGGCCTTGTCAATAATTTTTTGGATATGACACCAAAAGCACAAGCAACAAAAGAAAAACTTAATAAATGAAACTACATCAAACTGAAAGCTTCTGCACAGCAAAAGAGACAATCAAAACATGAGAAGACAACCTACAGAATGGGAGAAATTATTTGCAAATTATGTATCTGATAAGCTGTTAGTATCCAAAACACATAAAGAACTGATAAACTCAATACCAAAAAACACACAATCCGATTTAAAAATGGGCATAGGAACTGAATAGATATTTTTTTAAACAAGGTATTCAAATGGCCAATAGGTACATGAAAATGTGCTCAACATCACTAAGCATGAGAGAAATGCAATTCAAAACCACAGTGAGATATCAGTTCACACCTGTTAGAATGGCTATCATCAAAAAGACAAAAGATAAGTGTTGGTGAGGATGTGGAGGAAAGAAAATCCTTGTGCACTGCTGCTGGAAATATACATTGGTACAACCACTGTGGAAAACAGTAGAGAGGTTCCTCAAAAGATTTAAAATAAGACTACCATATGAACCAGCAATACCATCTCTGGATATATACCAAAAGGAAATGAAATTAAGGTCTTGAAGAAGTATCAGCACTTCTATGTTCATTGCAGCATTATTCACAACATTCAAGATATGAAAGCAATCTCAGTGTCCACCAATGGATGGATGGATAAAGAAGGTGTGGTCAGTCACAAAAAATAGAAAGTCCTGCCATTTGCAACAACACAGATGGACCTTGAGGGCATTATGCTAAGTGAACTAAGTCAAACAAAGACAAATATTCTATGATCTCATATATATATGGAACCTAAAAATCTGATCTCATAGAAACAGAGTAGAATGAATGTAGGTTACCAGGTGTTGGGGATGGGGAGAAGTAAGGAGATGTTGGTTAAACTGTACAAATTCCCAGCTATAAGATGAATAAGTTTTGGATCTAATGTAAAGATGGTGATTATAGTTAACAATATGGTAACAATACTTGAAAGTTTAAAAGAGAGTATGATCTCACTACCAAAAAGAATGAGTAATTATGTGAGGTGATGAAAGTGTTCGCTAACACTAAGATGATAAGCATTTTGCAATTATAAATGTATCAAATCAACACATTATATGCCTTAAACACACTCAATGATATATGTCAATTAAATCTCAGTAAAGCTGGGTTGGGGGAGGAATTACCCATCTCAAACACATAACCTGCATCATGCACTTTTTAATCTGTGTAGGCTAGTTCACAGTACTAAAACAAAATGGAAAAGCAAGTAAATCCAAACCCATCAGCATTCTGCAAACAGTGGAAGTTCATTTTATATAAGATCACATCATTCAATAAATTCAGGTAATCTTAAGTAACTATTATGATTTTGTAGACAGCTTTACTAACATACTTATCTAGATGTATCCAAATTGAGAGTTTCCATTTGAGTAGAGTGTTGGAAAAAAGGAAAAACGTGCATTCCCCAAACATCATCTAAGTCTTGTTTCTCTACATGCAGAGACTTAGAGCAACATCATGAGACTATAATCATTCTGCATATAATTAGAAACTAGACTGGTAGCAAAGGATTTGAGGTGCAGTTTTTTTTTTGAGATTTTTGACAATCAAAATGAAACTGATTTGTATATACTGTCCTCTGAGCCTTACAAGCAATGAAAACTGGACCCTTTTTCTCTCTCAGGTGCAGTATTTGGCATGTTTTAACAAAGTTCTTATTGAGCTATGGATAAACAGATAGATTTCTTCTACTGCCTCTAAAGAATTTGGATATCAATCAAAATGTGTCTGTCTGTGTATGCGTGAATGTGTGTTTACACATGTGAATGTTTCAGTAACTTCTTAATAACTCCCTTTGAAACTTCATCACCAACAACAGAATCAGGCACTGAATTCCACTTCCTTGTCCAATATTATTCCCTTTGCAATTCTCACATTAAGCCTGAGGCTGAGGGATTTGCACGTAAGATAGGGACACAGAGGAAGTTCTTGAAGATGTGATTCTTTGAATCTGCCCTTTCTTTCCTGAAAGGAGAATAAAGACACTAAGATATTTAGTCTTCCAAGAGGCTCTGCCTTCAGAAACAATATTTTCAAGAATTAACGTCACTAGTGTCACTAGTGTTTTATTCTGGTCTGTACCTGATGACATACAATTTGTAGTTGGAGTTTCAGGATCAAAGGTATTAGGTAAAGATGTTAAGATTTAGCTAAGGTTAAAGTTATCGATAGTGACATTGAGATGTTGTTATTGATTATACAAACTATGTATGAATAGTTTGACTTTGATATTTTCCAGGTATACTAAATGCTTCAGAGCCAAGATGATCTTCTCAGTGACAGAAACAACAAAGGTGGGTGTTAACTATTGGAAGAGAGGTGATATGTTAAGAGGGATTCAGAAATGTGGTCCACTCAGTGTGAGAGAAGGCATCATTCGTTTGCTGTCATCATTTGAGTTGCTTCTTGATGAGATAGTCTCAGACTAAGCTCCACATAAATTGGGTTTCCAGAACCCCTTTCTGAAAAATTCTTATCTTCAGACAGACTTTACCAAATTTTCTTTTCTTTGTTTTGTTTCTCTGAGAAAGATTATCACTGAGCTAACATCTGCTGCCAATCCTCCTCTCTTATGCTGAGGAAGATTGGCCCTGAGCTACTATCTGTGCCCGTCTTTCTCTATTTTTCCTATGTGGGACGCCTGCCACAGCATAGCTTGATGAGCAGTGCATAGGTCCGTGTCCAGGATCCGAACCAGTGAACCTGGGGCCACCAAAGCAGTGCATGCAAACTTAACCACACGGCTATCAGGCGCACCCCAAAATATTCTTGTTATACAAAATGAGACCCTATATACATAAGATTGAAGAGGCAAACAAAACAATGTTTTTTCCATCCTATTTCTATCTTTTCCTTAACTTCAGTCAAACATAGATTCACACTATATTCCATCTGAAAAACAGGAATAACATTAATACTTTCTAAAGGATAGTGGTGAAAATTCAATGTCAACATTTCATAACTCTTCACACACAGTAAACACTCAAAAAATAGCAGCTTTTATTACTGATAGAAATCATTATATCTCTTAGCATAGTTCCTATCCCAACCAAATCAATCTCTACTTTTCTCTTGACATTTTACATTTTATCATGCATTATGTTCATCAATTTATACAAATCATTCACTTTCGCTAAGCTGCAAACACTTTGACAATGTGGTCCCATTTGTTCATATACATTTGAACATTGCAATAAATGTTGACTTGCTAAGTATAAGGTGGAATAAGTAATAATTATAAAATTTCCTAAGAATGACCAATAACAGCTTATAAAAAATAGGTATTATTCTAAACATATCTACATCTCTCCCTCCTGTGTGAACCCTCTACTCTCTTAGCTTTGATCCACACAGAGAAAGAGGCAGAAGAGAGTGTGGTTGATAGAGTATGGATGACCTTTCAAAAGTGGGTCACTATCTTTATTCTCTCCCCCACACTCAAGCAAGGATCACAACAGTTACGTGAGATGAATAAGTTCTAGAGAATTGCTGTGCAGCACTGTGGCTATACTGTATTGGCACCCAAAAATTTGTTAAGAGGGCAGCTCTCATGTTTAAGTGTTATCACAATAAAAGAAATTAAAGATATTCTTTGATATTTGTATTTATATATTGTTTCAATGTGTTTCTTAAAAATAAATTTTAAATATTTAAAAATAATTAATAAAAATTCTGATTCGTATAAGGTAATGACAAAGAAAAGCTACATATATGGAATAACAGGTGGCAATTTTAAGAAATTCAACATAAAACAGCCAACAGTAAGGAAACTGACTCATGCCACAGCAACATTGCAGTAAGAAACAGAATGATACTCTTTTTTTCTTTTTAGCAAGACAAGACCCTGTGGAAGTCAACAGAAAGTTCGCTAATATGAATATTAAACTTTCATACTATGAGTCTACAGTGGCTGGAACCACATTGTACTTATCTTTCTGTTTATGATTCAGACATTTTGGACATTCGATATATTTGGAGGGAAGAAAACAATAGCAAAATTTGAAAACTAAAATAAATTAAATAAAATGTTATGTAAACATCACTGCTGAACATAAAGTTTGTTCTTTTCAAAAATAGTTTTATAAGAACAGAATTATTGAATGACTTTACATGGGATAATTTGATTTGATCACCAAACTGACTGCAATCTTAAAAATTTAGACAAAACAACAAATCACAAACAGCGCAACCACGCGAGGAACATTCTGAATTGTATTCTTAGTGCTTGAGAAGAAAACAAAATAAATAGCCAAGTCTTTTCAAATGAAGAAGCTTGAAACAAGAGAGAGAGAAAGAAGTTGACTCAATGGAGCTAAAAAACTGCACGAGGGTCAAAGAATTTATTTTCCTTGGCCTAACCCAGAATCAAGAACTGAACTGGGTCTTATTTCTTTTCCTACTTTTTGTATATGTGACAACTCTGGTTGGAAACTTTCTCATCATGGTCACTGTGACTTTTGAATCTCGCCTTCACAACCCCATGTATTTTATGCTCCGTAATTTGTCTATTGCCGACATCTGCTTTTCCTCCATCACAGCTCCCAAGGTTCTGGTGGACCTTCTGTCACAGAGAAAGACCATCTCCTTCAATGGCTGCTTTACTCAGATGTTTTTCTTCCACCTCATTGGAGGGGTGGATGCATGTTCATTGTCAGTGGTGGCATTAGATCGCTATGTGGCCATCTCCAAGCCCCTGCACTACGTGACCATCATGAGTAGAGGCCGTTGCATTGGGTTAATAGTGGCCTCGTGGGTGGGGGGCTTTGTCCACTCCATCGTACAGATTGCCCTTTTGCTGCCCCTCCCCTTCTGTGGACCCAATGTTCTTGACACTTTCTACTGTGATGTTCCCCATGTCCTCAAACTCGTCTGTACTGACATTTTTATGCTTGAGCTGCTGATGATTTCCAATAATGGACTGGTCACTACACTGTGGTTTATCTTCCTGTTTGTGTCCTACACAGTCATCCTAATGATGTTGAGGTCTCAGGCTGGGGAGGGCAGGAGGAAAGCCATCTCCACCTGCACCTCACACATCACTGTGGTGACCCTGCACTTTGTGCCCTGCATCTATGTCTATGCCCGGCCCTTCACTGCCCTCCCCACCGATAAGCCCATCTCCGTCACCTTTACTGTCATCTCCCCTCTGCTGAACCCCTTAATCTACACTCTGAGGAACCAGGAGATGAAGTCAGCCATGAGGAGACTGAAGAGAAGATTTCTGCCTTCTGACAAGGTATAGGCTGGTCTCTCACTCCTTCTCATCACCTTTGAATATGTTTGTCCATCAAATAAAATGTATTGACTAAAGGATTTCTAAATAGTTTTTATATTTCTACTAAGATACACATTATTTTCAAAGATTCTGGATCAGGCTGCAATAACAATGTAAAAAGATGGGTTTAATGTTCTAAAACGAAGTAGAGAAATCAAATTGTTAGCTGGAGAGGTGTTCATTGCTTTTGCAATAGGGCCTTGCAAGAAATAAAGGAATCAGAATTGAAATAAACTCAGACAATTTTATCATATTGCAATTATTGTGGGTTTTTTCCCCAGCTCCTTTGTGATGTAATTGACAGATAAAAAAGGCATATGGTGAAGATGTACAACTTGAAATTTTGATATACATATAGATTGTGAAATGAACATTGAGGGAAAATGGGTTAAGGTGGGATATCTCTCTGCTATTTCTTACAACTGCATGGGAATCTCCAGTTGTCTAAATAAAAATATCAATAAGAAAAAGTAAAATATATATATGCTGAGACATTCCAAGTACATAACTTGTTCCCAGGAAGGGAGCTGAGACACATATTAGAAAATAATACAGGGGGCCGGCCCCTTGGCTGGGTGGTTAAGTTCATGCATTCCACTTTAGTGGCCCAGGGTTTTGCCATTGAGGATCCCAGGCATGGACCTAACACCACTCATCAAGCCATGCTGAGGTAGTGTCCCACATAGCAGAGCCAGAAAGACCTGCAACTAGAATATACAACTATGTCCTGGGGTGCTTTGGGGAGAAGAAGAAAAAGAGAGAGAAGATTGGCAACAGATGTTAGCTCAGGTGCCAATCTTTAAAATAAAAAAAAGAAAGAGAGAAAGAAAATAATACAGATTGGGCATTGGATTCTATATGGTCTTTCATAAAGTAATCAAATCTTAAGGAAGTAAACACATTCAAATTAAGTTCCTCCTCTGATTCTATTATGTGATAAACTAAATAACTATTATCTGAAGATTTTTCCATCCAAAGCCCACAATCCAGTGATTGAGAGCAGGTGTCTTGAAGTTAGCACAGCTTGATTTAGAATACAGACCTCAAAAATTATGAGTTCTGTGACCTTGTGCAGGGTCCTTACCCTGACCTTCCTCTGAACCCCACCTTCCTGCTTGCCACCTCCACCACTTTCCCTCAGTGCCCTGGGCTTAGCTTGGGCACAGAACTCATGACCTTGTTTCCAATTCCCTGTCCTCCTTCTTCCTATCTCCCCCAGTAGAATTATGCTTTTATTGTATCCCCAGCATCTATCACAGCAAGCAAAACATAGAAAACACTCATAAAAATTGTTGAATTACAAAACTCAATGAATGAATATCGTCTCTAACTCCTTTCTGCTCCTCAAGTCATTGGAGAATATGGTTAAGAAAACAATTGCTTCATGGTTATTATTCTCTCTTAATATGATGCCCTAAAAAATGACAGAAACCTATGAAGCTACATCAGACTATGCATATACATTCAAAAAAGTTGGCTTGAGGTGGAAAACATTATTCAATATATAAGCTTGGCTTTTATTGTTTACTTTTTATGCTATTTACAGCTGCTGGGAGTTGTGCTTTTTCCTCTCATGTCTGGAGGTAGATCCCAGATGTTAAAATCTTTGAAACTAGAAACATGTTCATGTCTCAGTCCAAATCTCAGTCCAAAAATCAGACATGCAAAGGCCATGAGATGCTGATCTTCCCAGAGATCCAAGAAACAGCAAGGAGGCCTTTGTAAGTGGATGAGAAGAGGAGAGGTGTAGTACTAAAGGTAAGAGATATTATGGGGCCATAGGATGACCATCTTTAGATGATTGTGAGGATTTTGACTTTCACATTAAACAAGATTGGATACATTTGGAGGGCTTGAAAGAGCAGAATAGTGATGCATGCTTTAACAGAATTGCAGGAGCTACTGTTATTAATAGACTGAAGAGGAGTGAGGACAAAAACAAGATGAGGCAATAATCTCATGAAAGAAATAATGAAGACATGATTTAGGGTAGTAATTGTGGAGATGGTGAGTATTTTGAAAAACTTTGAAGGTCAAGCAAGTGGGATTTGCAGATGCATCCAGTGTGGATATTCCGGTTGCGTGTGTATCCTGTGAGAACTGCATCACCCACTTTGTTCACCAGCTCTTTGGGAGCTCCCTCACTCTTGACTAAACAACCTCTTCAGGTCCAAGTGCTGCTTCCAAAGCTTTGTGTCAAACTTCAGGAATCACCCTACGTGCATGAAACTGCCTAAGGAAGTTGCTCAGAATCCTTAAGAATGGACATTTATTTCCCAGTACAAAAACCTCTAAAAGGAAATGTCAGGAGTAATGTCGAATTCTGGCTAAACTGACCTAATAAAATTCTTGCCAAAGTCAGGTCAGGGTGATTAGACATCACTGGGGGGATGGTGGAGGATGAGGAACCTGAACAGAGGGTGATAGGCTATGGAGGATGGGGGATTTTGGCTAAACTGATGAAGCAGGATTTTTGTTAAAATTGGACAATGCAGAGACAAGGATGGGGTTCCAAAAGTCAAAGCCTAGTTGAAAAGTTCAGGGGAGCCTGAATATAGTCAAGGAGAAAATCTTTGTCACCATTAGAAAATTTTAGACACTAGACAAAAAGTGTGTTACTAAGCATATGTGCCTGAATCACAATCACTCCCACTGAAACCACCTCACTATCAGAAGAATTTTTCCACAATCACATCCAACTATAGTCCCTGTGATAATTCTCACTCCAATCCTGGGATCAAGGAATTGGCAAATATGGTGTAGCACTGTCAGACTTTGTGAACAAACCAAGAAAATATTATCTTATGTCTGCCATTTCCCACATAAAGATAAAAGGGAAGCCACTGAAATCACTGGCTTTGAGAGGGGTATTTAACAGAATTTTACGAAGTTGAATGATTCCCAAGATACATGTGAACATTGTTTAAGATGTTGGAAGAGAAGGTTGGAGACTTTAGGTAAGAAATATAACTCTACATGGGTGTGAATGCCTGTGGGGTCTCAGTGTCTATGCATAAGTGTGAGAAAAGAAGAGTGAGAATAATTGAACTCTAGATGTAATTGTTAATATTCATAAATACATTCTGTCTAAAAACAATGTGATAAGTACACAAAGTGCTACATTCCAGGGTGAAACTTCAGTGACAGAAAGCACAGCTAAGAAAGATGAACAAAGAGGATATTGTGAAATGAGAGTCATAGAAATGAGTTCACTTTGGAATTGACGAGAAAGCAACTCTTTCTCTGGAATCCCTTGAATTACACAAAGAAGAGATTTTTCTCAGGCTTATTTCCTGTAGATGGATCTCCTGAGACTGAATTCTACACACATATGTCTTATGTTAAATTAAAACTAGAGAGAAAATAAAATATGTCAAACCTTCAAAAAAACTTGAAAGAATAGTGCAATGAACATCTACATACCTTTCCCTAGATTTACCAAAAAATAAAAATTTATAGCAATGATTTTCCTTCCTATGTCTTTCCATGCCTTCATATTTGTATCCTTTCTTTGCAGCCAAACTTCTGACTCGTGAGCAACTTTTATATATTCAAGTGGTCCCCTAAAGCCAGATCTCCCATTCTGTCCACTCCCACATGCCCCAAACATAAGTGTCACCTCCTCCATGCAGGGTTCTCTGAGCCTTTTGGTGAGTTGTCTGTTTCTCACACATGGCTCATCTGTCTTTACACAGTCTCCATCTCTCCCATATTACTATTAGATTTCAGTTGTTTTTCCACTGGTTTGGATTATATTCTTTTGTCTTGTATAACATAGAACACTGTCAATTTTCTATAAATATTTACTAAATAATTAGATGGATTTAAAAAATAGCAGAAACGTGAAACAGAAGGTATAAGATGTTGTCTGAATTACCAAAGGTAGCTTGTGAACATGGGACCCATTCCTTTCTGACAAAGAAGCCTGACCTGGTGTCGGAGGTACCATCTACCATCTACCATTCTGTGTAGATCATAGTCTATTATTTACATGGCATCCCTCTGGAAGGTTTTCATAACTAGGATGGACCTCCTCAATATCTCCAGTAACTATATTGAATTGATGTTTTCTGGTGATCGTTTCCTCTCTTTAAACTAGTCAGAATTGATGACTCACCTACCATTACGTCAACACACTCCATTTCTTGATGAACCTCCAGTGTTAATGCTGCTCAACATAGTACTAATCATAACAGATAACCAGCAATGTGTGCTGAGACTCTGCATATGTTAATTCACCTAATCCTCATATAACTTCCCTGTGTGGTGGGTATTATTAAAACCCCCATTGTATAGATGAAGAAGTAGAGACTCCGTGAGGTCTCTCACTTACCCACACACAGTGACAAAACCAGGACTTGACCCCAGATGGCTCTCACTGCAGAGAACGACACTCAACTTCTCTGGTCTGCTAAGATGATGTCAGATAATAAGCCCAACCAAGCAAGCATTCTCTTTACTACCATACACTGTCACCACCCTCTTGGCCACTCTCATTGACACTGAAAGAAAAACACTTCAGATTTCTCCCAAGACAGTATGTTCTGATGAAGCTGTTTTAGAATACATGTTCTACGAAATGAAAGGCTCCCATAATAGATTGTCAGTACATTTAAAGAAGCTGTGTGTCTGTGACACTTACTAACCTGGAGTTTTTCTTTAAGGTAAGATAAGTATAAGCACTCGTCATTGGTTAGACAACACTCTAAGTATTCTTGCTTTTGCCTAGATTAATTCATTTAGTCTTTACAAAAGTCACATGAAGGAGATGTTATTGTTTCCAAATACTGATGCAGAGCCTGAGGCCAAAGGGGTAAATTAACTTCTCCCGTAGCACAACCAGTCAGTGCCCAGCTAGGAGCTGAACAGGCTGTGTGATGCCGGAGGCTCCCAAGTTTCTCCCTGTATGCTATGATACCTCTTGGTAGCTTTTTAAATTTTCCAAATTAAGTAGACTTGGGGGACAAAATTGCATTCAGACAAAAGAAAACTTGAAAGGAATGTGTACGAGGTGAAAATAAATATCTTCATTTGAACTGGGAAACACACCCAAAAAATGGGAGAAATGATTTTCACCTTCTATTTCTGATTATGGCAAGAAAAGGGAGATAGACTGCAAAGAAAGAAATTAAAATCCATTTCAAAGATTCAAGAAAAAGAAAGGCATTCAAAAGCAATAAGATTATATGTTAAGTATACACTTAACATTTTAAAAAACTGACAATATGTTTTCAAAACTGGTTGCGCTGTTGAACATTCCCACCAGAATTCCATTCCTCTACATTTTTCTTGACTCTTGATATATGCCTTTTTTATTTTAGCCATTCTAATTGATGTGTACTTT
The DNA here is from genome assembly GCF_041296235.1 of Equus asinus. NCBI lineage: Eukaryota > Metazoa > Chordata > Mammalia > Perissodactyla > Equidae > Equus > Equus asinus. The sequence continues at coordinate 36,762,737 of NC_091806.1, read as the reverse complement.
TATCTCACTATGGTTTTAATTTACATTTCCCCAGTGAGAAATGATGTTGAGTATCTTTTCTTGTACTTACATGCTATCTCTGTATCTTCTAGTTGAGATGTCTGTTGAAACCTTTTCTTCATTTTTTTAAATTCATTTGTTCTCTTTCTTATTGAATTTTAAGACTTGCATCCATTGTACTCCTAGGTACTTACCCAAGAGAAATGAAAACTTATGTCCACACGAAGACCTGTATATGAATATTCATAGCAGCTTTACGTGTAATAGTCAAAAACCAAAAACAACCCCAAATGTCCATCAGCATGTGAAAGAATAACAAAATGTGGCACACCCATACAATAAAAAAGAACAAAATATTGGTAGACCCAAAAGTATGGATGAATTCTATGAGTGAAACAAGCCAGACAAAAAAGGAGAACACATTGTAGGATTCCATTTGTAGAAAATGCAAATGAATGGATAGTGATAGAAAGAAGATCAGTGGTTGCCTGTAGAAGGATGGGAAGAGTGGACATATTACAAAGGGCCACAAGGACACTTTTGGGATGACACAAATGTTAACTATCTTAAATATAGTGACGATGTCATGGGTATACGCTTATATCAAAACATATCAAAGTGTATACTTCAAATACTTGAGTCTATTGAATGTCAATGATAGCACAATAAAAAAATAACTTTTAAAAATAAATTTGAATAATGAACAGAAGAGAAGCTCTAAGTTATCACTTTTCTTTTCATAGCTGAAAAGCTCTTCAACACCCGGGTGGTTTGATACCTAAAGTAGTTTAAGGTAAAGACAGAAACAAAGTAATCCCCTTAAGGAAGAATAGAGCAACAGAGAAGAATTCTTAGGGCTTTAAAATTTTCTAATTTTTCACAGCATTACATCTGAGTTTTAAAAAGGGAAGAGTGCTTCTGTTGAATTCAGTCTAAAGACAACCATTTTGCAAATAGGAGCTTTTAAACTATTTAAATGGAGATTTCAGTCTGGAAAAAAACCCGACGCTCTTGTGGAACCTCAAAGAACCCCAGTCATACCAAATAGGCACTTTCTTATCCACACACCAAACTGCATCCATTTTTATATCCCTCCTTCCACAATAGTCCATCTCTGAATATTTAACATCCACTTGTTCATCTTGGATACTTAGAACGTATATGCTGAGAAAACTATTTTTATGCATTTTCTAAAATACTTATAATTTACAGAAGAAATAATGATTAAATGCATGCTCGTGTAGAGGATGTCATTTTGGACACATCAACTATAATCTCGGAACAACTCTTCATGTGCTGATAACACCTTGCCAGTATTCAGACCTAACACCTGACTCTATAAACCTGAATATATTAAGGGAGTGTAAACCCTTTCTGAAATAACCCTTTTAATTTTTTTCCAAGCTACATAAAGAAGAAATGTGATTCAATGGAGTTGGGAAATGGCTCTGGGTTAAAAAATATATATTTCTAGGACTTAGTCCAAAGACCTGAGCTTGGTATGATTTCTCTTTTTATGTTTTGTGTATCATACAACTTTGCTGGGAAACTTCCTCAACACAGCTACTGTGACTTGTGAGTCTTTCCTTCATACCCCCATGTATTTCCTTCTCCACAATCTAACCATTCTTTACATCTTCTTCACCTCCATCACTGCTCTAAAGGTCCTAGTAAATCAGCTATCAAACATAAAGACCATATCCTATACACACAGCATGACACAGTTGTTTTTCTTCCACCTCCTCAGTGGAACAGACATTTTTTCTTTGTCAGTGATGGTGTTTGACCACCAGATAGCCATCTCCCATCTCCTGCACTATATGACCACCATGAGTAGGGGGTGATGCACTGCCCTCATTGTGGCATCCTGGATGAAGAGTTTTATACATTCCATCATGCAGATTTCCCTGTTGCTGCCTCTACTTTTCTGTGGACCCAAACTTCTTGACACTTTTTACTGCAATGTCCCCAGGTCCTCAAACTCACCTGTACAGACACCTTTGCACTTGAGCTCCTGATGATTTCCAACAATGGCTTAGTCACTACCCTGGGATTTGTCTACCTGCTTGTGTCCTACACAGTCATCCTAATGATACTCATGTCTTATGCAGGGGAGGGCAGGAGGAAAGCCTTATTCACCTGCACCTCACACATCACTGTGGTAACACTGTATTTTGTGCCCTGCATCTATGTCTATTAGTGGCCCTTCACGGCCCTCCCACAGATAAGGCCATCTCTGTCATGTTCACTGGCATTTCCTCTCTGCTGGACCCCTTGATCTACATGCTGAGGAACCAGGAAATGGAGTCAGCAATGAAGAGACTGAAGAGAAGACTCAAGCCTTCTGTGAAAGAATAGGAGTCTCCAACCTCTTCATCACCAAGGACTCCTTCCATTATTCTTCACATAGAGTCATACTTATATACTCAAATATATTGTCAATAAGCCAAATACTCTTACTAGGTAATGATTTATTTTTCTAGTTAATAGGTAGCTGGTAACTCAAGCTTCTGGTAAGCATGAAGTAACTAGCGTTATAGGATTGAACTGATTGATGTATTTCCATTTAAAGAGCAAAGGAACAATGTGTCAATGATGACAACAATACGGCAAGTGAAGATAATGGTTGAATTCAATTCTTTTTTTCAAGAGGTAAGTAAATAGAAACCTAGAAATAGAATGATTTGCTCAAGATTTCATATCAACTTAATTACAGAGATAACTCTTCAGATACCCAATTGATTGCTCTTCTACCATTCGAATGTAACTTTTTACATTACTGGGCCTGTCTATGCCAAACTGCAATCCAGTTCTAGAAAGATCTCGTGATCAGTGCATCTGAAGTACACATATATAGGGACACATTTCCCATCACAGTTTAAGACATTTTTTCTGCTTTAACTCCAAAAGAGTTTGTGACCTTGAGGACCTCAAAGGTACATAATAGTTATCCATCTGGATTCCTATCAGGAATTACTAAGCTTTGAAAGATTTCACAAAATGGCCTAAAAGGACTGATGTGATGTAGAATTAGATGTGCCAGATTCACATTCTTGTGATAAGTTTAGACAAAGGCAGAATCTCAGGGATGCTACACAAAGAGTAAGCCATTCTCATTATTCAAGAACTGATTTTCCTGTTGCAGATTTACCAGAGCTAATCTGAGATTGACTTCATAATTGAGGATTAACATTCTTCCCACTTCCCATTTCCCAATTCCCAAAGAGACAGAGGAAAATTTGAAGAAGATAAAACTTTAATGAGTCTATTCTTCAGCCTGTTGGTTTTTGTGAACAGGAAGTACTGGCTAGTGTTTTTGTCTGGGCAAACTTGGTAAAAGTAAAGCATTATAGCTGAAAGCTCTAACTTCAGAGTCGTGCATACCTGGGTCTGAATCCCATCTCTGCCATCCACCAGTGGTTGGATGTGGAGCAAGTTATTTTATCTCTTAACAGGTCACAGTTCACCTATACAAAGATACTTATAATATCCATCTCATGGTCTTGTTGTGAAGGTTAAAGTGTGATGGTATATGTGAAACATACAATGACTGGAAATTGTAAATGCTCAGGGAAAAACTAATGTCATTTTGATATCATCTGTATTGTTCTGCCTAACACACATGCTGCCCTTCATTGACCTCTTATATTCTCCTCCTATATGGCCCATACTCCTCATTATTGGGAAAGAAACTGATGGGGTAGAAAATATGGGAATGAACATTGAATTCAAAGCAGCTTTCATCCTAGAATTTCTAGCTTTCTGTAATTAAAATATGACAATAAGTTTGCGTGCTGTTTTGACAACTTAAAGAGTCATCCTGGCTCAGTGATATCAACAGCATGGTAGAGTGAGCTGTTCCTGTTTTCTCACCCTCTTTTGAACTACAACTAAATAGACATTCAATGACCACTGGAGGAAGCCCACACATCACAACAGGAGGCCTGAGAGACACTCGCAGCTATACATCTGAGGGTGGATGGACCGGCCCCCTGGGAAGTGGCAGAGATAGGTGAGCACACGCTGCTCTCCCCCAGTAGCCCTATGCACACACATGAATACTTTCCAACCTGGTGCAAACACTTAGAAATTGGGAACACGCAACATGGTAACTGTAAGAGGAGGAGGTGGTAACCCTTATCCCACACTAGTGGTCACTCTCCCAGTGGAGAGAGGAAGCCCACCACACCCTTGTGTTGTAAAGGAGCAGCCATAGCTGGGGTTCCAGCAAGGAAGCCCTGCCCACCAAGCACAGTGGCCTGTGGACTGTGGATAATAAACAGGGACCTCAACAGATTCCCGCACTCGGGCAAACACTTCCCAGGCACACGGAATGCTCACAGTGCAACTGCGCTCCCACAGAGCAAACTGGTAAGGGCTACTGCGGGAATAAGAGTGGCACCTTTGAACCCACAGGCGCTCACTTTCCTGGCAGGGAATGGGAGCCCATCGTGTCCCAGTGCTGTCAAAGAATAACCATAGCTCAGGTCCCACAGAGGAAGCCCTGCTCACCAAGCACAGTGGCCCCGTACATTGTGGAGTGTAAACAGGGACCTCAGCAGATTTCCATGCTGGAGCAAACACTTTCTAGGTGTGTGCGAACACTCACAGTGCAGCTGTGCTCCCAAAGAAGGAATGGGTCTGGGCAGCTGCAGGAATAAGCACAGGAGCTTTGAGCCCACTGGTGATAACTTTCTGGTGGGGAGGGGGAGCTCAGAGCACCCCTGAAGCTCCAAAGAGTGGCACTGGCCTAACAAGGAAGCCCTCCTGAGAAGGACAGCCCACATCAGTGCCTGAATGCATCCCAAGCTGGGGCAAGCACCCATAATACCCCCACAGCTTCCAGCAGATTGGGTGGGGCCAGAAATACTGCTCCTGCTCCCCCCTAGTGGTAACCGGGTGAATCAGCATCCTAAGAATACCACAAAGGATTAGTTCATCAAATACCATGAGAAACTGCAGCAAAAATTCAGACCAGAAGGAAAATGACAATTCTCAAGAAACTAACACTGAAGACACAGAAACATACAACCTAAATGACAGAGAATTCAAAATAGCCATCATAAGGAAACTCAATGACTTGCAACATAACACAGAAAGACAATTCAAGGAGCTCAGCAATAAAATGAATCTCTTCACCAAAGAGATTGAGAAAAAATCAAGCAGAAATTCTGGATGTGAAAAACACAACTAATGAAATAAATAATAATCTAGAATCATTAAGAAATAGAATTAATCTTATGGAGGAAAGAATTAGCCTTCTTGAGGATAAAAGTGTAGAAATTCTACAGGTCACCACCTGTAGAGGTGACAGAACTAAGATTTTTTAAGAATGGAGGAATTCTTCAAGAACTATCCAACTCAATTAGGAAAAACAACACAAAGACTATATGTATCCCAGACAGCAAAGAGAGAGAGAAAGGAGCAGAGAGCTTGTTCAAAGAAATAATTGCTGAGAACTTCCCAAACATGAGGAAGGTTTCAGATTTACAGATAAATGAAGTTAATCAAATGCCCAAATTTATCAACCCTAAAAGACCCTCTCCAAGGCATATAATAGTAAAAAGGGCAAAAGTTTGGGATAAGTAAAGAATATTAGCAGCAGCAAAGCAGAAGAAAATAACTTACAAAGCAAACCCTATCAGACTTTCAGTGGATTTCTCAGCAGAAACCTACAAGCTAGGAGAGAATGGAATGATATATTCAAAATACTGAAAGACAAAAACTTTCAGCCAAGAATACTCTATCCAGTGAAACTTTCCTTCAGGTACGGTGGAGAAATAAAAGCTTTCCCAGATAAACAAAATCTGAGGGAGTACATCACCGCAAGACTTCCCCTACAAGAAATAATTACAGATTCCTTCACACTTGCAACAAAAAGGTAAAGGTCTACAAATCTCTGAGCAAGGAGATAAATAGACAGACATGACCAGAAACTTGCAGCTCTCTACTATAACAAGTAGGCAAAGGCTCAATTACAACTTAAAAGAGAAAGGGAAAGAAAGGATCAAAAGTAACAATAAACACTTCAACTTAACCACAAACTCACAAAATTAAAAAGACAACAATGTGTAATAGCAATTACTCAGAAAGGGAGAGGAAAGGGAAGGAACCTACTTATGGTAATGGAGATAAGAGGCTATAAGAAAATGGACTATCTCATCTCCAATATCTTTCATACAATCCTCACAATACTACTAAACAAAAGATCAGTGCACAGCCGCAACTCACAAACTGAGAAATCCCTCTCAGAAAACCAACAAAATGAAACAGCACTCAGAAATACAAAGGAAAAGAAACAGTGGGAACATAGAACAACCAGAAAACAAGAGATAAAATGGCAGCATTAAGCCCTCATATAACAATAATCTCTCTAAATGTAAATGGACTGAACTCTCCAATAAAAAGACACAGAGTAGCTGGATGGATTAAAAAATAAGACTCACCAATATGCTGCCTCCAGGAAACACACCTCAGCTACAAAGACAAACATAGGCTTAGTGTGAAGGGATAGAAGAAAATACTCCAAGCTAAGGGCCAACAAAAGAAAGCAGGTGTTGCCATACATTTATCAGACAAAGCAGACTCTAAGTTAAAAAGACAATGAGAGACAAAGAGGGGCAGTATTTAATGATAAAAGGGACATTTCACCAGAGGACATAACACTTATTAATATACATGCACCTAACATGGGGTACCAAAGTACATAAAGCAATTATTAACAGACATAAAGGGAGAAATTAACAGCAACACAATAATAGTAGGGGACCTCAACACTCCACTTAATTCAATGGACAGATTATCCAGACAAAAGTCAACAAGGAAATAGTAGATTTCAATGAAACACTTGGACAGATGAATTTAATAGACATATATAGAGCATCCCATCCAAAACCAGCAAAATATACATTCTTATCAAGTGCCCATGGAACATTCTCAAAGATAGACCATATGTTGTGCAACAAAACAAGCCTCAATAAATTCAAGAAGATTGAAATCATCCCAACCATCTTCTCTCACCACAATGCTAGGAAGCTGGAAATCAACCACAAGAACAAAACTGGGAAAGTCAGAAATATGTGGAGATTAAACAACATGCTTTTGAACAACCATTGGATCATTGAAGAAATCAAAGAGTAAATTTTAAAAAACCTGGAGACAAAGGAAAATGGAAACACAGTACACCAACTATTATAGGATGCAGCAAAAGCAGTCATAGGAGGGAAATTCATAGCAATACAGGCCTACCTCAACAATCAAGAAAAGTCTCAAATAAGCAATCTTCAAATGCATCTAACAGAGCTAGAAAAAGAAGAACAGACAAAGCCCAAAGTCAGCATAAGGAGAGAAATAATAAAAATAAGAATAGAAATAAATGAAATAGAGACTTAAAAAACAGTAAAAAGGATCAATGGAACTATGAGCTGGTTCTTTGAGAAGATAAACAAAATTGACAAACAGCCAGACTCACCAAGAAAAAAAGAATGCAGCTCAAATAAATAAAATTAGAAATGAAAGGGAGAAATTACAACAGATATTGCAGACATACAAAGGATTATAAGATAATACTGTGAAAAACTATATGCCTGCAAATTCGATAACCTGGAAAAAATGGATGAACTCCTAGACTCATACAACCTCCCAAAACTGAATCAAGAAGAAATACAGAATCTGAATGGACAAATAACAAGTACAGAGATTGAAACAGTAATCAAAAACCTCCTAAAAAACAAAAGTCCAGGACCAGATGGCTTCTATGGATAATTCTACCAAACAGTCAAAGAAGATTTAGTACTTATTATTCTCAAACTATTCTGAAAAAGTGAAGAAGACGGAACATTTCCTAACCCATCCTATGAGACCAACATTACCCTGATAGCAAAACCAGACAAGGACAACACAAAGAAGGAAACTACAGGCCAATATCACTGATGAACATTGATGCAAAAATCCTCAACAAAATATTCGTAAACCAAATACAGCAATACATTAAAAGAATCATACACAATGATCAAGAAGGATTCATTCCAGGGATGGAAGGTGGTTCAACACCTGCAAATCAATCAATGTGATACAAGACATTAACAAAATGAGGAATAAAAATCACATGATTATTTCAATAGAAATGCAGAGAAAGCATTTGACCAAATTCAACATCCATTTATGATAAAAAGTCTCAATAAGATGGGCATTGAAGAAAAGTACCACAACATAATAAAGGCCGTATATGACAAACCCACAGCCAACATCATATTTAATGGTGAAAAACTGAAAGTCATCCCTCTAAGAACAGGAACCAGACAAGGATGCCCACTGTTACCACTCTTATTTAACATAGTATTGGAAGTCTTAGCCAGAGAAATCAAGCAAGAAAAAGAAATAAAAAGGATCCATATTGGAAACAAAGAAGTGAAACTGTCACTCTTTGCAGGCATGATTTTATATCTAGAAAATCCTAAAGAATCCACTAAAAAACTTTTAGAAATAATAAATGAATACAGTCAAGTCGCAGGATACAAAATGAACATACAAAAATCAGTTGTGCTTGTATACACTAACAATGAAGTAGCATAAAAAGAAATTAAAAATACAATCCCATTTACAATTGCAACAAAAAGAATAAAATACCTAGGAATAAACTTAATCAAAGAGTTGAAAGACCTGTACACCCAAAACTATAAAACATTGTTGAAAGAAATTGAAGAAGACACAAAGAAATGGAAAGATATTCCGTGCTCTTGGATTGGAAGATTTAAGGTAGTTAAAATGTCCATCCTTCCTAAAGCAATCTATAGATTCAACGCAATCCCTACCAAAGTTCCAACAACATTTTTCACAGTAATAGAACAAAGAATCCTAAAATTTGTATTTAACAACAAAAGACCTCAAACAGCCAAAGTATTCCCGAGAAAAAAGAACAAAGCTGGAGGTATCACACTTCCTGATTTCAAAATATACTACAAAGCCATAATAACCAAAACAGCATGGTACTGGCACAAAAACTGACACACAGATCAATGGAACAGAATCTGGAGTCCAGAAATAAACCTACACATTTATGGACAGCTAATATTTGACAAGGGAGCCAAAGAGCATACAGTGGAGAAGGGAGAGTCTCTTCAATAAATGGTGTTGGGAAAACTGGACAGCCACATGGAAAAGAATGAAAGTAGACCATTATCTTGCACCATACTTGAAAAGTAACTCCAAAGGGATTAAATATTTGAATGTAAGAACTGAAACCATATAAATCCTAGAAGAAAATATAGTCAGTATATTCTTTGAAATTGGTCTTAGCCACAGCTTTTCAAATACCATGTCTACTCAGGAAAGGGAAACAAAATAAAAAGCTAACAAATGGGACTACATCAAACTAAAAAGCTTCTACAAAGCAAAAGAAACCGTCAACAAAATGGAAAGACAACCCACCAATGGGAGAAAATATTTGCAAATCGTTTATCAGACAAAGGGTTGATATCCAAAGTATATAAAGAACCCACATAACTCAAAAAAAACCCCCACAAACAACCCAATCAAAAACTGGGCAGAAGATATGAACAGACATTTTTCAAAGGAAGATACACAGGTGGCCAACAGGCACATGAAAAGGTGCTCAATGTCACTAATTATTTGGGAAATGCAAATCAAAACTACCATGAGACATCACCTTACACCAGTCAGAGTGACTGTAATTACCAAGACCAATGACAAAAAATGTTGGAGAGGATGTGGAGAAACTGGAATGGTCATGCACTGCTGGTTGGAATGAAAACTGGTACAGCCACTAGGGAAAACAGTATGGAGATTCCTTAAAAAGCTAAAAATGGAAATATCATATGACCCAGTTATCCCACACCTGGTATCTACCCAAACAACTTGAAATCAACAATCCAAAGTAACATATGTACCCCTGTGTTCATTGCAGCACTATTCACAATAGCCAAGACGTGGAAACAATCCAAGTGTCCATTGACTGATGATTAGATAAAGAAGCTGTGGTAGAGATATACAATGGAATACTACTCAGCCATAAAAAAGACAGATTCATCCCATTTGCAATAACATGGAAGGACCTGGAGGAAATTACGCTAAGTAAAATAAGCCAGTCTGAGAGAGACAAATACCAGATGATTTCACTCATATGTGGAATATAAACAAGCAGATGGACAAAGAAAATAGTTCAGTTGTTACCAGAGGAAGGGAGGTGGAGGGTGGGCACAGAGGGTGAAGGGGAGCACTTATGTGGTGTCAGTCAAGAAATATTGTACAACTGAAATCTCACATTGATGTAAACTATTATGAATTCAATTAAAAAAATAAAGAATAACAGATAAGAAAAACATCTCCTTCAAGGGCTGCATAGCTCAAACGTTCTTCTACCATCTGGGAGGTGCAGATGTTTTTTTTCTCTCTCTGTGTTGGCATTGTATTGCTATACCATTTCAATACCATCTCAATACCCTCCATCATATGACTATAAGGAGTAGGCAACGATGCACTAGCCTAGTTGAGGCCTCCTGGGTGGGGGTCTTTGTCCACTCCATCGTCCAGATTTCTTTATTACTTCGCCTCCCCTTCTGGGGACCCAGTGTTCTTGATCCATTCTACTGTGATGTCCCCGGAGCACTCAAACTAGCCTTCACTGACACCCTCACTCTGGAGCTCCTGATGATTTCCAATAATGGATTACTCAGCTGTTATATATTCTTCTTTCTCCTCATATACTACACAGTAATCCTGAGGATGCTGAGATCTCATTCTTGAGAGGGCAGGAGAAAAGTCAATACACCTGTACCACACACATCACTGTGGTGACACTAAACCTGGTGCCCTGCACCTATGTTTATACCTGGACCTTCACTGCCCTCCCCCCAGGCACTGCCATTTCAGTCACCTTCACTGTCACCTCTCCTTTGCTCAATCCTATGATCTTCACCTTAAGAAATCAGGAAATGAAGTCAGCCATGAGGAAACTAAAGAAACAAGGCATTAAGAAATAACCCAAATTCTATGAGGATGAGATAACACTTAAATTTAAAGATAGATTTTATTTTTTTTATTTTTTTTTTAAAGATTTTATTTTTTCCTTTTTCTCCCCAAAGCCCCCCAGTACATAGTTGTGCATTCTTCGTTGTGGGTTCCTCTAGTTGTGGCATGTGGGACGCTGCCTCAGCGTGGTCTGACGAGCAGTGCCATGTCCGCGCCCAGGATTCGAACCGTCGAAACACTGGGCCGCCTGCAGCGGAGCGCGCGAACTTAACCACTCGGCCACGGGGCCAGCCCCTAAAGATAGATTTTAAATATCACTTTCTCAAAATGGAAAGAGATCAACTTAATGCAAAAAACAAATGAGCATCTATGGATACCATGGAGTCTTAAGAGAGGCCAGTCCTACAGTATGTGCTGGGGACCTATGGGTGATGCTATTTAAGGTGAGACCCATTCATGTCTTCCACTACCCACTTTCAATTATTCACCCCACATATATTGACAGGACACATGTTATGTGCCTGACAGTGGTAGGATTCAGACTTCTTCAGGACGATTAAAGATAGTCACTGACCTACATGCATACTCCAAGATGCTTTAATGAAGATATGAACAAGGTGCTGTGGAAACATTGTAGGCAATTTACTTGAGAACTTCAGAAGACACTTGAGCATGAGTAGATCTTTTCAAGGGAAAAAGGCAGAGAGGGGCAATCTAAGGAATCACTATGTGCAGAGGGAGAGAATAGTCTAAAAGTGTGCCACATTATGCAACAGTCAGCTCATTGGAGCCATGAAATACTACACTCATGGAGTCAAAACCAGTATTTGACATTCAAAACGAAAGTTCAGAAAGAAGAGCTCCTTCTGTGATCCCCTGAGCAACGCAAATCCATGATTTCCTCCATGGAGAGAAGATTCCCAAATCATTCCAAAGCCATGATTACCTCCTGGTCAGAAGGAAGTAGTGCTATAGGTGGGAGTATTCATAAAGAAATAACACTGATGGGTAGATGTTGTGACAGCTCACATGGATTTATGAAATGCTTAAGCAAAGATAGATGCTAAGCACTCTCATGGGAAACAACTGACTCCCCATTAAGTAGCAGAATTATACCAATCACAGAATGAACAGGCCAAAATTTCTCATTGTTTCTGTTTTTTCATTTTGGGTTTTTTCCAGCTTTGTGGAGGCATAATTGACATGTAACATTGTGAAACTGAAGCTGTACAACATGCTGATTTGATAAACACACATATTGTAATATGATCACCACCACAGCATTAGCTACCACCTCCATCACATCACATAATTAACATTTCCTTTTTGTGGTGCTTGTTGTTTCTCACATAGAGACCTCACAACTTTTTTGCACTTCCCACTCACTCCATTAGAAGGAAAAGAAAGAGTAAGGAAAATCATGCAGGTTTATTCAGTGAATCAGAATTTGCTAATCTCTGTGAAATGAGAATGGTTCTAGGAGAAGGTTTATATAACAATCCAGCTGGTATTTTGATGGGATCTATTGACTTTACTGCACAGTGTCTCCCATTATAGAGCTTAAGCCATAGAAGCTGGCATTCATGTATTAATTGGACACATCAACACGGGGACAAAAATGTTCGCTGGTCTTCAGAAACAGCTGTTCCATGTAGTCATTTAGAAAAACAGACTTCTGTTTCTTCTGTCTTAGCCTCTACCTGTCTCTAGATCCCCAGAATCCTTTCCATTCATCCAGCAAATGGAGAAAGGGAGAGAAGATTAAGAACTATGGGGAGAAAGGGGGCAGAGTGATTATGGGCCAGTCCTGAAAGTAATGTGTATCACTTTCGACCACATTTCACTGGCCATCTCTTAGTCATATGGCCCCAATTAACTGCAAGGGAGTCTGGAGAATGTAATCCTGCTCTGTCCCCAGAAAAAAGAGGAGAACATGAAAAATTATGAACTCTGCTGGTCTTTTCCACAGATATGACTCATTACTAGGAAATCACAATGGGATTAGATGGCAAGGACTGAGAGTCTCTAAAAGGATTCACTTAATACATAAAACTGTTTGCTGGAAGTACTACTGGTCCCTTGGAATTCACAGAGAACCAAAGTGAAATGAGAGAGATATGGAGAAAGGAAATGTACTTGAAAAGAAGAGAAAGTTGATCAAGGTAAGCCTAGGAACTAGGATGACAATAGACTAGAAGGACAGGCTCCAAAACATAGAACACTGGAAGAGAGTGTTCAAAGAAGATTGGTCAAGGAGACAACCCTCACTTATCCTCGTACTTTCTACAGGCAAGTTGTAAATAAACATTTAATCATGCAGATGCTCCTGTAGAGATGAGTGTCATCTTCTTTGCTGATTGTTTCTTCATGTGTTCTATTTTATGCCCATCAATAAAACATTTCCTGAATTATTTTCTAATATTAGGCATACTTGCTCAAGCATAAAACTAAATAAAGATGTACATTTGTCTTTAGCTGCATCCATCTGCAGACCACATGACCACTTACTCCCTCACTGAATGTTTCCTCTGGCATTACTGTTCTTCAGATCGTGCCTACTTTTCACAAGTATGCCTTTTTCTTATTGCTTTGTTGAATTGACCTTGAGCAAACCTTTGTGACTGGGAAAATTTTAAGTAACCAAAGATCAATACAATCAGAGTTTATGTTCCCAAGTGGAGGACCGTGCAAATGACAGAAACCCAGCAAAAGCTGCCCAGGAAGCTGCCTTGGACTGTTTACACATGCAAAACAACCTGATCACACACAGTGATGAAAAGCAATGGAATTCAGGGCACCATTAAATTTACTTCTCTTTCAATGTGGCACCAAGTAATTATTTGGATTAATCTATATTTTTCTCTACATAGAGCTTTTTCTTAGAGAACTATTAGATATTAAATTGATTATAGTTTATCCTAGAAATGTCCCATATACTTGGTCCTACCATCCCTGATTTTTTTCTATAAAAGGTTGTTTGGTTTTAAACTTTTACAATATTTTTCATAAGCAAATCAATGTATATAAATACACAAACTGACTGGTTTAGGAGTGATCCTGCCATTCTGGACTTATTTGAGAAATTCAAAGAAGGTTTTGGTTGTTTAAGCTTAATTTCTAACATTCTAGTTTAGTCAGCAAAACAGGAACTATATTTAGGCATCCATGAAGCTCCAGTCACAAGACACTACCCTGGAGGGATCTGAAGAGTTTTCTTGTTCTTATTCTTGTTGCATATCTGGTCTTTCAAGTCTAAAATGGAATGTCATCCACATTGCTCTTATTCAATAAAGTAAACTATTAATTTAGTACTGTATTAGTAACATATTGCTGCATTACAGATGAAGCCAAATCATAGTGGCTTAAAATAACACACATTTCTCAAGTCACAGTTTGTGTGGGATGGGAATCAGGCAAATCTTAGCTAGGTCTTCTGCTTGATAGTCTCTCACAAACCTATAGTCAAGGTGTCAGCTGGGAGCTGCAGTCTCATCTGAAGGTTCAACTGGTGAAAGACCCACTTCCAGGCTCACTCACATGATTGTTGGTCAGAATCAAGAGCTATCGGTCTGAAGTCTCAGCTCCTTACCAGCTGTTGGCTGGAGGCCTTCCTCAAGTCCTACACTTGTGAGTCTCTCCAACATGGCAGCCTACTTCATGAAAGGTAACAATCAAAGAAAAAGAGAGTGTGTCAACAGGATAAAAGCCATAGTCTTTTACAGCCTCATCTTGGAAGTTACATCTTATCACTTTTTCTACATTCTCTTCTAAAGAAGCAAGGCACTAAATCCAATCTACACACAAAGAGAAAGAATTGTGCAAGATTTTGAATATCAGGACAGACACTGCAAAGTTCTAGAAGTAAACTATTGCAAAAAATCATTGCAAATTATGAAAGAAATGCAAAAGTTATTTATTCAAGATGGGTTACAAAAGACCAAAAGAAGGAAGAGGGCATAAGGGAGAGGGTCATAGATAATTCAAGGAGAATGATAGTGCCTGCTACAAAAAGGAAGTACTTAGTTCTTGAAAATGATATCGATTTTAGACATTTTAAGTTAGAGGTGTGCAATATAACCAAGTGAGACTATCCATAGATCTATGGTGAGACAAGGTTTCCAAAATGACATTGGGACTGAGACAAGGGGGAAAATGGAATTCATTGCTTTTAGCATCTCTGAAACCAGAGGGTCTAGAACATGGAGGTGCTCAGTAAACATATCACAATTTAATACTTGGTGAATAAATAGTACCACCACAACCTTTGTCTGCCTTTATGCCTTCTTTTTTTTTTTTTTTATTAATGTTATGATAGATTACAACCTTTTGAAATTTCAGTTGTACATTTTTGTTAGTCATATTGTGGGTACACCACTTCTCCCTCCGTACCCTCACCCCACCCCCCCTTTTCCCTGGTAACCACCGATCAGATCTCCTTCTCAATATACTAATTTCCACCTATGAGTGGAGTCATATAGAGTTCGTCTTTCTCTGACTGACTTATTTCGCTTAACATAATGCCCTCGAGGTCCATCCACGTTGTTGTGAATGGGCCAATTTCGTCTTTTTTTATGGCTGAGTAGTATTCCATTGTGTATATATACCACATCTTCTTTATCCAATCATCAGTTTCTGGGCATGTAGGCTGGTTCCACGTCTTGGCTATTGTAAATAATGCTGCGATGAACATAGGGGTGTAACGGACTCTTGAGATTTCTGATATCAGGTTCTTAGGATAGATACCCAGTAATGGGATGGCTGGGTCATAGGGTATTTCTATTTTTAACTTTTTGAGAAATCTCCATACTGTTTTCCATAGTGGCTGTACCAGTTTGCATTCCCACCAACAGTGTATGAGGGTGCCTCTTTCTCCACAACCTCTCCAACATTTGTCGTTCTTGGTTTTGGATGTTTTTGCCAATCTAACGGGGGTAAGGTGATATCTTAGTGTAGTTTTGATTTGCATTTCCCTGATGATTAGCGATGATGAACATCTTTTCATGTGTCTATTGGCCATATTCATATCTTCTTTTGAGAAATGTCTGTTCATGTCCTCTGCCCATTTTTTGATCGGGTTGTTTGTTTTTTTGTTGTTAAGCAGTGAGAGTTCTTTGTATATTATGGAGATTAACCCTTTGTCGGATAAGTGGCTTGTAAATATTTTTTCCCAATTAGTGAGCTGTTTTTTTGTTTCAATTCTGTTTTCCCTTGCCTTGAAGAAGCTCTTTAGTCTGATGAAGTCCCATTTGTTTATTCTTTCTATTGTTTCCCTCAACTGAGGAGTTACAGTGTCCGAAAAGATTCTTTTGAAACTGATGTCAAAGAGTGTACTGCCTATATTCTCTTCCAAAAGACTTATTGTCTCAGGCCTAATCTTTAGGTCTTTTCTCCATTTTGAGTTTATTTTGGTGTGTGGTGAAAAAGAATGGTCGATTTTCAATCTTTTGCATGTGGCTGACCAGTTTTCCCAGCACCATTTGTTGAAGAGACTTTCTTTTCTCCATTGTAGGCCCTCTGCTCCTTTGTCGAAGATTAGCTGTCCATAGATGTGTGGTTTTATCTCTGGGCTTTCAATTCTGTTCCATTATCTGTGGACCTGTTTTTGTACCAGTACCACGCTGTTTTGATCACTGTAGCTTTGTAGTATGTTTTGAAATTGGGGATTGTGATTCCGCCGGCTTTGTTTTTCTTGCTCAGGATTGCTTTAGCAATTCGCGGTCTTTTGTTGCCCCATATGAATTTTAAGATTGTTCAATTTCTGTGAAGAATGCTCTTGGGATTCTGATTGGGATAGCATTGAATCTGTAGATTGCTTTAGGTAGTATGGACATTTTAACTATGTTTATTCTTCCAATCCATGTGCAAGGAATGTCTTTCCATCTCTTTATGTCATCGTCAATTTCTTTCAAGAAAGTCTTGTAGTTTTCATTGTATAGATCCTTCACTTCCTTGGTTAAGTTTATCCCAAGGTATTTTATTCTTTTCGTTTCGATTGTGAATGGGATAGAGTTCTTGAGTTCTTTTTCTGTTAGTTTATTGTTAGTGTATAGAAATGCTACTGATTTATGCACGTTAATTTTATACCCTGCTACTTTGCTGTAGTTGTTGATTATTTCTAATAGTTTTTCTGTGGATTCTTTGGGGTTTTCTATGTATAAGATCATGTCGTCTGCAAACAAGAGTTTTACTTCTTCGTTACCTATTTGGATTCCTTTTATTTCTTTTTCCTGCCGAATTGCTCTGGCCAGCACCTCCAGTACTATGTTGAATAGGAGTGGTGAAAGTGGGCACCCTTGTCTTGTTCCTGTCCTCAGAGGGATGGCTTTCAGCTATTGTCCGTTGAGTATGATGTTGGCTGTGGGTCTATCATATATGGCCTTTATTATGTTGAGGTACTTTCCTTCTATACCCATTTTACTGAGGGTCTTTATCATAAATGGGTGTTGGATCTTGTCGAATGCCTTCTCTGCATCTATTGAGATGATCATGTGTTTTTTGTTTTTCATTTTGTTGATGTAGTGTATCACATTGATTGACTTGCGGATGTTGAACCATCCCTGTGTCCCTAGTATAAATCCCACTTGATCATGGTGTATAATCTTTTTGATGTATTGCTGTAATCGGTTTGCCAAAATTTTGTTGAGGATTTTTGCATCTATGTTCATCAGTGATATCGGCCTGTAGTTCTCCTTCTTTGTGTTGTCCTTGTCAGGTTTGGGGATCAGAGTGATGTTGGCTTCATAGAATGTGTTAGGGAGTTCTCCATCTTTCTCAATTTTCTGGAACAGTTTGAGGAGAATGGGTATTAAGTCTTCTTTGAATGTTTGGTAGAATTCTCCAGAGAAGCCGTCTGGTCCTGGACTCTTGTTTTTGGGGAGGTTTTTGATTACCGTTTCTATTTCCTTACTTGCGATTGGCCTATTCAGATTCTCCATTTCTTCCTGATTCAGTTTGGGGAGATTGTAGGAGTCTAGGAATTTGTCCATTTCTTCCAGGTTGTTCAATTTGTTGGCATATAGTTTTTCATAGTATTCTCTTATGATCTCTTGTATTTCATTGGTATCTGTTGTGATTTCTCCTCTGTCATTCCTGATTTTATTAATTTGCGATTTCTCTCTTTTTTTCTTGGTGAGTCTGGCTAGGGGTTTGTCAATTTTGTTAATTCTTTCGAAGAACCAACTCTTTGTTTCATTGATCCTTTCTATTGTCTTTTTTGTTTCAATATCGTTTATTTCTGCTCTTATTTTTATTATTTCCCTCCTTCTACTGACTCTGGGCTTTGTTTGTTCTTCTTTTTCTAGTTCTGTTAGGTGTCGTTTGAGGTTGCTTATGTGAGCTTTTTCTTGTTTAGTGAGGTGAGCCTCTATTGCAATGAATTTCCCTCTTAGGACTGCTTTTGCTGCATCCCAAATGATTTGGTATGTCGTGTTCTCATTTTCATTAGTCTCCAGATAAAATTTGATTTCTTCTTTAATTTCTTCAATGATCCATTGTTTGTTGAGAAGCGTGTTGTTTAGTCTCCACATTTTTGCACCTTTCTCTGCTTTTTTCTTGTAGTTGATTTCTAGTTTAATAGCGTTATGATCAGAAAAGATGCTTGATATTATTTCAACTCTCTTGTATTTATTGATGTTTGCTTTGGTTCCCAAAATATGGTCAATCCTTGAGAATGTTCCATGTGCACTTGAGAAGAATGTGTAACCTGCTGTTTTTGGATGAAGTGTTCTATATATATCTATTAAGTCCATCTGGTCTAATTTTTCATTTAATTCTATTATTTCCCTGTTGATTTTCTGTCTGGATGTTCTGTCCATTGGTGTTAATGGTGTGTTGAGGTCCCCTACTATTATTGTATTGTTGTTGATGTCTTCTTTTAGTTCTATTAAGAGTTGCTTTACAAATTTTGGTGCTCCTGTGTTGGGTGCGTATATATTTATAAGTGTTATGTCTTCTTGGTGGAGAGTCCCTTTTATCATTATATACTGTCCCTCTTTATCTTTCTTTATCTGTTTTGCTTTGAAATCTACCTTTTCTGATATTAGTATAGCGACACCTGCTTTCTTTTGTTCATTATTAGCTTGGAGTATTGTTCTCCATCCCTTCACTCTGAGTCTGTGTTTGTCTTTGGGGCTGAGGTGTGTTTCCTGGAGGCAGCATATTGTTGGATCTTGTTCTTTGATCCATCCTGCCACTCTGTGTCTTTTGATTGGGGAGTTCAATCCATTTACATTTAGAGTGATTATTGAGACGTGGGGGCCTTCCACTCCCATTTTGTGTCTTGTTTTCTGGTTTTCTTCAGTTTCCTTTGTTTCTCGTCCCATGGTTTAATCTGTTCTGATGTAGAGCTGCTACTCTCTGTTGTTGTCCTTCTACTTATCTCCTCTGCTCTTGGTTTTGTAGCCCCTTTCCTTTTTTGGATGTTTCAGGAGTGAGGGTTTTCCTGAGGATTTCCTGAAGAGGAGGTTTTGTGGCAATGAACTCCCTTAATTTTTGTTTGTCTGGGAAAGTTTTTATTTCTCCATCGTATTTGAAGGATATTTTCGCTGGGTAGAGAATTCTCGGCTGTAGATTTTTGTCCTTCAGATTTTTGAATATATCATTCCACTCTCTTCTAGCCTGTAAAGTTTCTGCTGAGAAATCTGCTGATAGCCTGATGGGGGTTCCTTTGTAGGTTAGTTTCTTTTGCCTGGCTGTCCTTAATATTTTCTCCTTGTCGTTGACTTTTGCTAGCTTCACTACTATATGCCGTGGAGTTGGTCTTCTTGCATTGATAAAGTTTGGAGATCTATTGGCTTCTGTCACCTGAAGATCCATCTCCCTCACCAGATTTGGGAAGTTCTCAGCCATTATTTCTTTGAATAGGTTTTCTGCCCCTTTCTCCTTCTCTTCTCCTTCTGGTATACCTATAATCCTTACGTTGCATCTCCTAATTGTGTCTGATAATTCTCGGAGAGTTTCTTCATTTCTTTTAAGTCTTGCTTCTCTCTCCTCCTCTGCCTGCAGCAATTCTATATTGCCATCTTCCAAATTGCTAATTCTTTCCTCCATATTATCGGCCCTACTGTTCAGAGCATCTAGATTTTTCTTAATTTCCTCTATTGTGTTCTTCATTTCCAATATTTCTGTTTGGTTCTTCTTTATCGTATCAAACTCTTTTGTGACATAGCTCCTGAACTCGTTGAGTTGTCGGTCAGAATTCTCTCTTAACTCATTGAGAATCTTAATGATGGCTGTTTTGAAGTCATCGTCATTTAGGTTATACATCTCATTTTCTTTGGGATTGTTTTCTGTGTATTTGTTGCTTTCTTTCTGTTCTGGAGATTTAATGTATTTTTTCATATTGCTTGATGTTGTTGATTTGTGCCTCCGCATGGAGATAGAGTTTAGTTGCTCCTTTCACTTGTTTCAGCTGCTGCGGTGGGAGGAGCAGCTGTTTATATTTCACCAACCAGGAACCCTGTCCGTAGTTGCTAACTGGGCCTGGGCCCCTCTTCGTAGCCACAGTGGCCCTTTGGATTCCCTCCTCTGCTGTGGGGGCCGTCACAGGGGGGCTTCAGGCTGCAGGTGCCTACTGTTGCAGCCCACCTAGATGTGCTCTCTCCTTGGGGTCTGCAACGGTGTTATGGGCTTTTCCAGCGGCCAGGGGTGGGATCACTTATATTTGTTGCTCCGTTGCTCTCTGCACCCACCAAAACTCACTTGTCCTCTATGGGTCGCAGGAGAGCTATTGGCATCTTCTACAGTCTGTAGTTAGTACACCTAGCTATGCTGCTTTTGCCCTGGGGTCTTCCAGCCTTGTGGCTGGCGGCTGGGTGCCTTCTACTGGTGCTGTGCAGAGGCTTTCCCTAAGGCTGCTGTGAGCCTGTAGGGTTTCCCCCTAGGCTACTAAGCTGGGTCTCTGGAACTCCCTCCAGCCCCAGTCCTCTCCGAGATCTCCGGCAATCCCTAGCCTCACGGGGCGGGCAACGGCAGCTGGGGGGTCACCCCGCCCTCAGGGCTTCTCTCCGGGCCTCTGCCGGGAGCCCTAAATGCTGGGCGTGGCCCCTCTGCTAATGGCAGACAGAGAGTTTTGTCTGCTGCCCGGGCGGAGCTCCGGCGCTTCCCCTCCGGGTCGCAGAACCGGCCTTTGAAACTTCCCCCCTCCCCGGTCCTCTCTGAGATCTCCGGCAATCCCTATCCCCACGGGGCGGGCAACGGCAGCTGGGGGTCACCCCGCTCTCTGGGATTCTCTCCGGGCCTCTCCCGGAGCCGTGAATGTTCAGCGTGGCCCCTCTGGTAATGGCAGACAGAGAGTTTTGTCTGCTGCCCGGGCGGAGCTCCGGCGCTTCCCCTCCGGGTCGCAGCACCGGCCTTTGAAACTTCCCCCCGCCCCGGTCCTCTCCGAGATCTCCGGCAATCCCTAGACCCACGGGGCGGGCAACGGCAGCTGGGAGACCTCCGTGCCCTCCGTGTCTCTCTCTGGGACCCTCCGGGCACCCCGAGCACCAGGCTGGGTCTCCCCGCCAATGGCGGGGAGAGACTCTCCCCGCGGGCTCAGGTGTGTAACTCCAAAGTTTCCCTCTGCGTTTAGGAGTAATTGCAGGGGGTTTAGGTAGGGTTCTGGTCACCTGTTTCCACCGTCGCTCCTCTGTTGTGTTCTCGCTCCTGGCCTAGACGTGTGTGGATCCTCTGGGGGCGTCCGTTGGAAGAAAGCCGCTTGCGGGTACTAGGCTGCCCGTCGGGGTCGGAGAGTTTTCACCTATTTCCACATCCTCCCGGAGGAAAGTCCATCCGCCTTCAGATGTATAGTCGCGTGGGTGTCTCAGACGTCCTGAGATGTTGTCTGGATATCCTTTGTCAAGCGATAAGTGTCCAAATAATTGTAGACTCGAAGGGCGAGAGACAAAGAGGACTACTCACGGCGCCATCTTGGATCCTCCCTCTAGAGGACTATATTCATGTTGGCACAGACTTGACAAGTCACAAGTAGCAAGGCACAAGCAGCCTGTGTGGGTACCACATCTGGTTTAAGGTGGGGTCATGTGATGGACAGCACACAGGGTGTCTCAGTGGAGTCTCCAGGAAAACATTCAACAGGACTGGGACAGCGAGTAATTTAGGAAATTTTTTCTTCTGAGAAGTCCACACGGTTGCCTCCTACTCTCCTCAGCCCCACTGCACCAACTTCAAAGTCCTTTCAAGCCCGTCTCCTTCCGAAGCCCGCGAAACCGGCAGACAACCCTGCGCCTGCCTTTATCCCTTCTTCATGAGAGCGGTTTTGTGGAAAACAGGAGCAAATGCATTTTTCAGTCTTTCTGATGCTTCTGATTACGTATCTTAATAGAATAAAAAGCAAACCATCTGCCTAGAAAAAAATGGAATGGACTGCTACACTGGGAGCTCTATTCATTTTCCCTCAGCTCCTATCTCCTAAGGAGACAGATTCCTATTTCTCCCCTATGATCTCTTCAAGCAAAGATATCTGTGCTTTCAGTACAAGGTTCATGAAAATTCATCTTCTCCTTTACATTAAGGGAATTTCAAAACCAAAACGTACATGTTTGCACACATCTTCCAGTGCATGTTTGACTTCTCAATAACATTCAAGGGAGCATCACCCCAAATGGAAATTCTGAATACTCAAGCTCAATAATCACATCCAAAAATATTCCCTTTGGTGATTCTTCTACCAGCTCTGGGGCTGACAGACTGGAGTCATGGCAGGGGAACCTTGCAGCAGTGTGGTAGGACCATGCATAGACAATTAAGCATAGCAGGATGGTGCAGACACAAAGGATCAGCAACCTGGAACACTGACGTTGAGAAAGAACACCAGCAGGAAATTAAGTATATAGAATATAGTCCCTAAAGACTAATTGAAAGCAAGCAGGACACAAATGTGAAATATAACAGAAGTTCTTGGGTGCCCAAGCAATGGGGTAAAGGATAGCACTATGATGTGCATACACACCGTAGACAACAGGAACATCTATCTCAACATAGCAGAGATCCAGCAGCTAGGTCTCTATGACTACTTATTAAGCATATACTACATGCCAAACACTGTTTTTAAACATTCTTCTATATTACTTCTCTTTTGAAAGCAACTTTGCAGCTTCTTTTTCATTGATTCACCTATAAAATGCATGGAACAAACTCTAACAACCATTCAGTCTATGTAAAGAGCCTTAGCTTTTAAAGATCTCCATTGCCTTTCACTCCCAATGACTTTGTCCAAGTTGGATGTGACCTGGGACTTATAAAGTCAGACTTTGTAAAGCCCCATTACATTACTAGAGTGATGGCCACAGTATAGAACTACCTGTCCTACTATTCATACCACTGCTTCAGGCATAGGTTAGTTTGACAAATTGAAAAGGAAAAGTATTTAATGGCAGGGGCACCTTGCAGCAGTGTGGTATGACCATGCATAGACAATTAAGGATAGAGAATGGCATTATTAAATACTTTTGTTTTTCCTATGTGAAACACTTTATCATTTCCTTTACTACAGTATATTGAATACCCCATAAAACTGCAAGTAGATCTAATTCTCCTTTATATTTTCAGCGTCTACAATAGTGTCTGACATGTAAGAAGCTATAAGTAAGTGTTGGCTGAATCTGTGGAATGGAAGGGAATGAATGCATGTAAGAAAATTATTCCAAATTCTACCTAATCTTGGATTTTAGTATTTAAAATTGACTCTATTTCTTGAACTTCTACATGCAAGCCAAAGAAAACGGAAATTATTGAGTCAAAGTTTCTGTGATTTTATATTCAAGACCTTGGCATCTGTGTGTATGTTTATGATATCACAAAATCACGTGTTATGTCCAAAAACATTTGTTGAGACCCATGTACACTATAGAATAGAAACATCACAGGATAAATGAGTGTTTTGTGATATTCAGGACAAATGAATGTACAAATTTATTCAAACAGAGTTTCAATAAACCTGTGCTTTGAGTATGTCCAGCTAGACATTTGGGATGCCTGGTAATCATATATGGGAGGATGGCATTCATTTCCTCTCTTTTCCTTCTGGAGCATGGAACCTAGTAAGACTTAGTAAGTAAAATGATTCATTGTAACATAACTATATGCTAATTATTATGATGAGAATAATAATACAAGACCACATTCTTTTATTTTGATTTATTGGGAACAGATAGGTTTCAGAATTTAGAATTTCTAGATTTTAGACTGATAGTGCAGTGTATGTATTTTATATTACATCATTTCTCCCATGGGAAGCATCTGATACCCAAACATTTTAGTATTTCTGTAAGAAAATGTATGAATATTCCCACGAAAAGCAATTTAAAAAATTGTGTATGGCCTCACATTAATTCAGATCAAATTTTACCACAAAATTAGTTCAGGTCAGATAAGATTTTACTACCAAATGGCTTTCTAAAAATCTTTCAGCATTCAGAATTGGGATATTTCAGAATGACTGCCAACAAATACAATAACTGAATAAGAAGGGCTTGTAGTAGGCAGATTAACCCCCGACCAGGATATTCAGATCTTAATCCCCAAAATCTGTGAGTATGTTACATTACATGGCAAAGGAAAAGGAAACTAAGGTTGCAGATGAAACTAAGGTTGCTAATGAGCTGAGCTTTAAATAGGGAGATTATCCTGGATTATCTGGGTGGGCCCAATGTAATCACAAGGGCCCTTAAAAGTGGAAAAGGTAGACAGAAGAGGAGGTCAGGGTAATGCAATGTGAGGAGTACTTGACTTGACTTGGTTGGCTTTAAAGATGGAAGCATTCACAAGCCAAGGAATATGGCCTTTAGAAAGTAGAAAAAGGAAGATAGTGGATTCTGTCCTAGAACCTTCAGAAAGGAATGCAGCCTACTCACAATGCATCTCACAGAACACATCTCCATTGTTAAGTAACACATGAGTGTACCAAGTAATCACTTCCTGCAACATACACATATACACACAAGCACACACTCACACACAAACACTCTTCCAAAGAGAGGCAGAGAAAAAGTAAATAAGTTTTGAAGAGGTGATGTCATCAACATGGGGGAGTGAGCTGTTCCCTTTATCTCACCCACTTAGAACCAAAACTAAATGGACATTCATTGACCAATGGAGAATTCCCGAAACAGTACAACAGGATGTCTGAAAGACCCATGCAGCTATACATCTGAAGGTTGAGGGACTACCACCAGGAAGGTTGCAGAGATAGGTGAGTAGTCTCTGGACACCCAGCAGCCCTTTGCATGTGTACAACTTCTTCCCCTGCTGGAGCACCCATAGTACCATTGTGGCCCCAAGGGTGGGAGTGCACCACAGTGTGACTGTAGGAACAGGTGATGGCAGCCCTGATCCCCCACGTGATAGCTTTCACATCCAGCAAGAGAGCCCACAGTGCCACCATGGAAGTGGCTTAGGCTCAAAACCAGTAGGAAGCCAAGCACAATGGCTTGTGAGACCAAGGAGGAGACAGTGGTAGATCTGCACACCCAGGAGAATGAGCTTCCAGCTGCTGTGAATACCCACAGTACTGCTGTGGACCAGAATGAGGGAGTGCGTCATGGAAGTACTGTGGGAGCAGGTGGTGGCAGCCCTGAACCCCCATGTGATCACTTTATCTTTGGTAGAGGAGCCTACAGGGCCACTGCAATCCCAAGGAATGCCTCGGGATCAGATAGACACAGCTGATGTGGATCACGGCAGTTTCAGAAAACACAGCTCCTCCCTCCCAAGTGGCAGCAGGTGAAATCAGCCAGCAAATAGTATCAATATGCAAAGGGACAAATCCACCCCATCAAATATTATGTAGAGGTATATATAATGCAGACAGGAAGGAGAAGACAAACACCCAGAAATCAATCCAGAAGACACAGAAACTTACGATCTAAATGACAGAGAATTCAAAATAGCTATCGTAAAAAGATTCAATTAGTTACAAGAGAACTCAGAAAACAGATTAATGAAATCAGGAATAAAATTAATGAACAGAGAGAATTTTGCACAAACGAGATTGGAACATTAAAGAAAAAAGCATCAGAAATGTTGGAGATGTAAAACACAATGAATGAGATAAAGAGAAACCTGGAGCCTTTAAACAACAGAGCTGGTATTATGGAGGACAGAATTAGCAATTTAGAGGATAAAAATATAGAAATTCCTCAGATGCAGTAGGAGAGACAATGAAGACTAAAAAGAAATGAAGAAATTCTCTGAGAAATATTCAACTCAAATAGAAAATGCAACATAAGAATTATGGGTATTTAAAAGGGAGAAGAGAGAGAGAATGGAGCAGAGAGCTTGATCAAAGAAATAATAGCTGAGAACTTCTGAAACCTGGGGAAGGAGCTGGAACTACAAGTAAAAGAAGCTATTAAAACTCCTAGTTGCATCAATGTAAGAAGACCTCCTCCAAGACATATATTAGTAAAACAGGCAAAAGTCAATGACAAAGAAAAAATACTAAGGGAAGCAAGGAAGAAGAAAACCTACAAAGGAACCCCTATCAAACTTTAAGATTTCTCAGCAGAACTCCTACAGGTTAGGAGAGAGTGGAATGATACATTCAAAATTCTGAAAGACAAAAACTTTCAGCCAAGCATACTCTATCTAGTGAAAATATCCTTCAGATATGATGGAGAAATAAAAACTTTCCCAGATAAACAAAAGCTGAAGGAGTTCATGGCCACAAGACTTCCACTACAAGAAATGATCAAGAAGGCCCTCATATCTAGAAAAAAAAAAAACCACTTACAAAGCCTTGAGGAAGGAGATATAATAGGCAGACAACATCAGAAAATTACAACTCGCTATCAGAACAGATTAGCAAACACTTAATTAGAAAACTAATGATAAAGGGAAGGAAATCATCAAGAATAAACATAATCCCTTCATTTTAACCACAAACTCATAATACAAAATGGGATAAGTTGTGACAACAATAAGTTAGACGGGAAAAAGAAAGGATGGAACCTGCTTGGACTGAGGAGATAAGAGACAATCAGAAAATAGACTCAAGATCTTTTATACAAACTGCATGGTAATCACTAAACAAAAAATCAGAACAGAGACATAAAGGATGAGTAATGAGAAAATCATCCTGGAGAGCCACTAAACTGAATTGATAGTCTGAAATATACAAAATGAGAAACAAGGGGAATACAGAAAAATTGTAAATCAAGTAATAAAATGGCAGAATTAAGCTCTCATCTATCAAAAATCAGTCTAAATATAAATGGATTGAATTCTCCAATCAAAAGACACAGCTTGGTTGGATGGATTAAAAAACAAGACCCAACAGTATGCTGCCTCCAGGAAACGCATCTTAGCTCTAAAGACAAACATGAGCTAGAGTGAAAGGATGGAAAATGATATTCCAAGCTAATGGCATACAAAAGAAAGCAGGTGTTGCCCTACTTATGTCAGACAAAGTAGACTTCAAGATAAAAAAGGCAGAGAGACAAAAAGGGGCATTATATAAAGATAAAAGGGAAACTCTAGCAAGAGGACATAACTCTTATAAATATATATGAACCTAACACAGGAGCACCAAAGTACATAAAGCAACTATTAATTGACCTAAAACAACATATTAAATGCAACATAATAACATTAGGGGACCTGAACACCACACATACACCAGTGGATAGATCATCCATACAGAAATTCCATTAGACGGTGATTAGGCACATATGTGTGATGATGGATTGTAATTAGTCTTTGGGGGGTGAACATGATGTAATCTACACAATAATTGAAATATAGTGATGGACAAGTGAAATTTATATAATGTTATAAACCAATGTTACTGCAATAAGAATGGAAAGCCATAAAAAGATTAGAAAATAGAAAAAAAAAAGTCAACAGGGAAATAGTGGAACTAAATGAAAAACTAGACAAGATGGACCTAATAGATATAAAAATAACACTCCATCCAAAATCAGCAGAATACACATACTTCTCAAGTGCACATGGAACATTCTCAAAGATAGACCATATATTTGGAAACACAGTAAACCTCAATAGATTTAAGAAGATTTTCCAACCATACCAACCATAATGGTATGATTAGAAATCAACTCCAAGTAAAAAGCTTGGAAAGACACAAATGTGTGGAGACTAAAGAACATGCTCCTGAACAACAAATGGATAATTGAAGAAATTAAAGCAGATGTCAAAAAATATCTGGAGACAAATGAAAATGAAAGTACACCATACCAACTCACTTGAGATGCAACAAAAGCAGTTCAAAGAGGGAAATTCATAGTGATACAGGCCCACATTAACAAACAAGAAAAATCTCAAATAAATAATCATAAACTATACCTAACAGAACTAGAAAAAGAAGAACAAACAAATCCCAAAGTCAGAAAGATGGAAATGATAAAAGTTAGAGCAAGAACAATTGAGATTGAAACCAAAAACACAATAGAAAGGATCAATGAAACTAAGAGTTGGTGCCTGGAGGAGATAAATAAAACTGACAAATCTGTAGCAAGACTCACTAAGAAAAAAAGAGAGAAGGCTCAAATAAATAAAATTAAAAATTAAAGAGGAGAAATTACAATGGATACCGCAGAAATACAAAGGATTATAAGAGAATACTATGAAACTATGTACCAACAAATTGGATAACATAGAAGACATGAATAAATTCTTACACTCATACTTCCTCCAAAACTGAACCAAGAATAAATAGAGAATCTGAATAGACCAATCACAAGCAAAGAGATAGAAACAGCAATCAAAAAAGTGCCAAAAAATAAAAGTCCAGGACCACATGGCTTCTCTGGAGAATTCTATCAAACATTCAAAGAAGATTTAGTACCTATCCTTCTCAAATTATTTCAAATAATTGAAGAAGACTGAACACTTCCTAACACATTTTACAAGGCCAACATCACCCTGATCCCAAAGCCAGAGAAGGACAACACAAAGAAAGAAAATTACAGGCCAATATCACTGATGAATATAGACACAAAAAGTCTCAACTAAATAATGACAAACCAAAAACAGCAATACATTAAAAGGATCATAGACCATGATGAGGTTGAATTTATACCAGGGACATAGGCATTGTTCAACATCTGCAGATCAGTCAATGTGATACACCACATTAACAAAATGAGGAATAAAAATCACATGATCATCTCAATAGTTGCAGAGAAAGTATTTGACAAGATCCAACATCCATTTATGATTTAAAAAAAAAAAACACTCTCAACAAAATGGATATAGAAGGAAAGTACTTCAACATAATAAAGGCCATATATGACAAACCCACAGCCAACATCAAACTCTGCTGAAAAAATGAATACTATCCCTCTGAGAACAGGAACAAGACAAGCGTGCCCACTCTCACCACTCTTATTCAACATAGTACTGGAGGGTTTGGCCAGAGCAACTAGGCAAGAAAAAGAAATGAAAGGTATCCACACTGGAAAGAGAGAAGTGAAACTCTTGCTGTTTGCAGATGACATGATTTTATATATAGGAAACTCTAAAGAATCTATCAGAAAACTATTCAAAATAATCAACAACTAGAGCAAAGTTGCAGGGTACAAAATCAATTTATGAAAACCAGTGCATTTCTATACTCTAATAATGAACTAACACACAGAGAACTCATGAATGCAATCCCATTTACAATCGCAACAAAAAGAGTAAAATATCTAGGAATAAATTTAACCAAGGAGGTGAAAGACCTATACACTGAGAATTATAAGACATTATTGAAATAAATCAATGATGACATAAAGAAATGCAATGATAGTCCATGCACATGGATCAAGAATAAACATGGTTAAAATGTCGATATTACCTAAAGCAATATACAGATTCAATGCAATCCCAATCAGAACCCCAATGACATTCTTCATGGAAATAGAACAAAGGATCCTAAAATTCATATGGAGGAACAAAAGACCCAGAATAGCTAAAGCAATCCTTAGAAAAAAGCACAAAGCTGGAGACATCACAATCCCTGACTTCAAAATCCAGTACAAAACTATAAGAATCAAAACAGCATAGCACCAGCACAAAAACAGACACAAGATCAATGGAACAGAATTGAAAGTGCAGAAATAAAACCACACTTCTATGCACAGCTGATCTTTGACAAAGGAGCTAAGAACATATAATGGAGAAAGGAAATTCTCTTCAACAAATGGCGTTGGGAAAACTGGACAGCCACATACCAAAGAATGAAAGTAGACCATTACTTTTACACTGGTCTCTAGGTAAAAATTAACTCAAAGTGGATTAAAGACTTGAAAGTAAGACATGAAACCATAAAACTCCTAGAAGAAAACATAGGCAGTACACTCTTTGACATCCGTCTTAGAAGTACCTTTTTGAATACTGTGTCTAATTGGGGAGGGGAAACAAAAGAAAAAAACAAACAAACGGTACTTCATCAGACTGAAGAACTTCTGAAAGGCAAAGGAAACCATGAACAAAAAGAAAAGACAACCCACCAACTGGGAGAAAATATTTGCAAATCGTATGTCTGACAAGTGGTTAATCTCTAAAATATATAAAGAACTCAAACAACTCAACAACAACACCAAAAATCCCGATCAATAAATGGGCAGAGCATATGAACAGACATTTTCCAAACAAGATGTACAATGGCCTAACAGGAATATGAAAAGATGTTCAACATCGCTAGTCATCAGGGAAATGCAATCAAAACTACAATGATATATCACCTTACACCTGTTAGAATGGCTACAATTACCAAGACAAAAAACAACAAATGTTGGAGAGGTTGTGGAGAAAAGGGGACCCTCACACACTGCTGATGGGAATGCAAACTGGTGCAGCCACTACAGAAAATGGTATAGAGACATCTCAAAAAATTTAAAAAATAGAAATGCCATAAGACCCAGTTATCCCACAACTGGATATTTATCCAACAAACTTGAAATCAACAATTCAAAGCAACTTATGCACCCCTATGTTCATTTCAGAATTATTCACAATAGCCAAGATGTGGAAGTAACCCAAGTGCCCTTCTACGGAAGAATGAATAAAGAAGATGCGGTGTATATATATATATAGATGTGGTGTGTGGGTGTATATATATATAATGGAATACTACTCAGCCATAAAAAAGACAAAATCATCCCATTTACAACAAAATGGATGGAAGTTGAGGGCATTATGTTAAGCAAAATAAGCCAGACAGAAAAAGATAAGCACCGTATATGTGTGGAAGATGAAAAAAAACAAAGACAAAGAGAATAGATTAGTGGTTACCAGAGAGGAAGGGGTTTTGGGGTGGGCATATTGGGTAAAGGGCCACATATATATGGTGAGTGACAAATAATAATGTACAACTGAAATTTCTCAATGTTATAAACTATTATGACCTCAATAAAATTTTTAAAAGAAACATAAAAAAACAAACAAAAAAAGGAAACAAGTGTTATTTTGTCAAGCACATGTTTTAGGAACACGTAAGACTGCAATCAACTCACTAGTACAAAACAGATGTTTTTATAATCAAATTCTGATCATTGACAACACATTACATTTTTTATGTGCAGTTCATCATTTTCTTAGTATTAAAAGAAAGTTTGAAAATCCTATTTTTCTTCACTGTAGGGGACCAAAGATGCTACTGGTACAATTCCTTATTTTGGAAGCCATGAAAATACTTATCTTATGGGAACCTGATAAGATACTCCCTTCTAGACACCCTCCTTTTTATTCCAATGATCCAGGCACATTCAAGAGTTACACTTTTCTGATTGAACATGAAAACAAATGCACTCTACGGACTCACAGCCAACTAAAAAAGAGAAGTAAAGTCTCATTCATAGAAATGTAATTTTTAAAATTTACTGGATAGAATGGAGCATCTAATTTTCATGGAATATAGGTTATGAAAATGGACTAAAAGGAAGGGAAAACAATCTTAACAGATCAATAATTGTAAAAGAATTGAAAAGGTTGTCAAAGACCATTTAAAAAGGCATCAGGCTCAAATTTGTTGTGGGTGACTTCCAATAAATATTTAAGGAGCCAGTAACTTTCAATTTTCTTACGAATTTTAGAAAGCTCTTAATACTATATATGGACAGCATAACTATATCTGCAAGCTAGATGTTAGCATCAAATATACCTAATAATATCACACATCTAATAAATGTACACACAAAAATCACATCTTTGAACAAAGACATAAAGATCTTATACAATATTAACAAATTACATAGCAATGAAATACAGCAATGTCAAATAATTACTGAGAAGTGTTTATTCCAGAAATTCAAAAAGAAATAATGCTGAATATTAATATTATCATTATATTAATATTCAGCAGTAATATTGTTCCCAAAATAACAGATGAAAAGGATAAACAATGTGATTATCTAAGTGTTGCAGAAGATATTCAATACAATTTAACCCACATCCTTGTGGAAAAAAAGCACCTAACAGCTCAGGAACTGAAGAAAAAAAATATCTTTGATAAAGAACATCTTTATTCTTTATCAAATAAGATAGAGAAGATAAGGAATAAAGATAAAGAATATCTACAAGAACCATATAGTAAACATTATACCTAATGATTAAAGATTAAAATAATTTCCATTATTATCCATGACTACACATTGATGCACATCATCACCACTAATATTAATCTTTAAACTTGAATTCACTTACACTTCAAAAACACAAGGAAAAAATAAGAAAGTATATAAGTTTTGGAAAGCTGGAGGAAAAAGTTATTCCCAGTTATTGAAAAGATGTACTCTAAATAATATAAAGGAATTCACTGAAAAACTATTGATGATAGTAAAAGAATTCAATTAGGCTCTCACACATTAAATCAAATTGCATACATCATTGGTTTCCTACACACCACTGATATCCATGGAGAAAATGTAATAGAGCTATTTCAGGCAATATGAAAGACCACATATACTGAAATAAAGTCCTGATTTAAACACTCACACACAATAGAAGTACTTCTAGCAAACATCCACTTAAGTGTATGTCAAGACTCACAGGAAAGGAAGGGAAAAGCTCAGGACCAAAAGTAGATAGAGGGCAGGAAACCAGAAAATTGAATACTCCTCCATCAGTGAAAGGGTAAACTGGAAAAAAAAATCCACCGACCAGCAAAGAAGATAAGAGTAAAACTTATCTGCCTCAATCTGGGCTTTGAGTGGAATAAAGATAATCTCTTCTGACAATTGAAAACCCTGGTGCGAGTTTGGGGTTCAATTTTGTAATGGTTACATGGAATGGGAAGCCCCAAAGTGAAAAATTAACTAAGAGTGATGCAGTGTTAGTAATGCCCTATGATGCCCAAAAGAAACAAATATTTGCCCTCTCTGAAGGAATGCACGCTGAACCCAAGCCTTCCAAGATTTACACATAAATAGCTCAGCATAAATTCATAATTCAAAATAGCAAAAAGCATGAAGAAACAAGTCCTTATTAGCAAGAATCAAAAGACACAACCAAAGCACAATCAGGCTCTCAAGGACTTTGACTACTGGAATAATCAGATATATAATATAATATAAATATTAAAGCTAAAAGAAAAAAATTTAAAGGAGATATTTTAAAAACATGAGCAAGAAACAAGGTGATAAAAGAAAAGAAGGAGATTTGTAAAAAGATAAAACAGAACTTCTAGGGATGAAAACTATAAAGAACTGAAGAAACTCCCAGAAATGGATCACATACGTGATGGAATACGTGATAGAATACCTGAGAACGGTGGTTAGGAGACATGGAAAAGAAAGCAAACTAGTTCAATTAATGATATATGTGACATGAGTTTCAGGAAGAAAAAATGAGGAGGAAGAGTCACTATTTTATGAGATATAACTGAGAAATTTCCACAACTAATGAAAAATACATATTCTCAGATTCACAACACATCATGACAGAATACATAAAACGTAATCCACATATACTCATATTGTAGCAAAATTGAAAATCATCAAAGACAAAAAGTTAATCATCTCTATACACTAACAATGAACTATGAGAAAAAGAAATTAATAAAACAATGTCACTTACAATTGCAGCAAAGGAATAGCATACCTAGAAAGAAATTTAACCAAGGAGATGAAAGATCTGTTCACTGAAAACCATAAGACACTGATGAAAGAAATTGAAGAAGATATATATAAATGCAAATATATTCCATGCTCATGGATTAGAAGAATTAATATTGTAAAAGGTCAATGCTACTCGAAGACATCTACAAATTCAATGCAATCCCTATCAAAATTCCAATAGCATTTTTCACAGAAATAGAAAAGGCAATCCTGAGAAAGAAGAACAAAGCTGGGGGCATCACACTTATGATTTCAAACTATATACTACAAAACAGTAGAATTCTGGCATAAAAACATACATACAGACCAATGGAACAGAATCAAGAGCCCAGAAATAAACTCATGCATATACAGTCAGTTAATTTACAACAAAGCAGCCAAGAATATACAATGGAGAAACGATACTTTCTTCAATAAATGATCCTGGGAAAACTGGATAACGACATACATAATAAAGAAATCAGCCCTCTATCTTACACAACTCACAAAAATTACTTGAAATGGATTAAAGATTTAAACATAAGACCTGAAACCATGAAGCTCCCAGAAGAAGAAACAGTGGAAAAGCTCCCTGACATTGGTCTTGCCAACAATTATTTGGATATGATAACAAAAGCACAGGCAACAAAAGCAAAAATAATAAATGACACCACATCAAACTAAAATCTTCTGCACAACCAAAGAAACAATCAACAAATGAAAAGACTAGCTACAGAAAGGGAAAAAATATTTGCAAATTACATATCAGATAAAATATGTAAAGAACTAATATACTCAATATCAAAAAATACACAATCAGATTCAAAAAGGGACAGAGGAACTGAATATTATTTCAAACAAGACATTCAAATTTAATAGGCACATGTAAAGGTTCTCAACATCACTAAGCATGAGAGAAATGCAAATCAAAACCACAATGAGATATCACTTCACACCTGTTTGAATGGTTATCATCAAAAAGACAAGAGATAACAAGTGTTGATGAGGACGTGGAGGAAAGAAAACCCTTGTGCACTGTTAGTAGAAATATACGTTGGCACAGCCACTACGGGAAACACTATAGAGGTTTCTGAAAAAAATAAAAATAGGACTACCATATGATCCAGCAATCCCATCTCTGGGTATATGTCCAAAGGAAATGAAATTAAAGATCCTGAAGAGGTATCAGCACTTCTATGATCATTGCAGCATTATTCACAATATCCAAGATATAATAACAATCTATATGTCCATCAATGGATAGATGGATAAAGAAGATGTAGTCAGTCATAAAAAATAGAAAATCCTTCCATTTGCAACAACATGGATAGACCTTGAGGGCATTATGCAAAGTAAACGAAATCAGATAAAGACAAATACTGTATGACCACATATATACATGGAATCTAAAAATCTGAACTCATAGGATCAGAGTAGAGGGAATGGAAGTTACTAGGTCCTGGGGAGTGGGAGAAGTGAGGAGATGTTGGTCAAAGTATACAAACTCAGGTTATAAGATGAGTAAGTTTTCAAGATCTAATGTACAGATAGTGATTATAGTTAACACTGTGGTAACAATACTTGAAAGTTGCTAAGAGAGTATATCTTAAATGATCTCACCACCAAAAAGAACAGTGAGGTGATGAAAGTGTTAGCTAACACTAAGATGATAATCATTTTCCATTTAAAAATGTACCAAATCAGGGCATCCAGTGATGCAGTGGTAAACTTTGAACGCTCTGCTTGGGCAGCCTGGAGTTTGCAGGTTCAGATCCCGGGTGCAGACCTACACACAGCTCATCAAGCCATACTGTAGAGGCATCCTGTTTACAAAACAGAGGAGGATTGGCACAAATGCTAGCTCAGCAACACTCTTCCTCAAGCAAAATGAGAGGATTGGCAGATGCTAGCTCAGGTCCAATCTTCTTCGCACACAAAAATGTATTAAATCAACACATTGTATACCTTAAACACACTCAATGATATATGCCAATTATATCTCAGTAAAGCTGGGGGGAGAAGGAATTACCCACCTAAAACACACAACGTGTTTCAAGCAGTTTTAAATCTGTGTAGACTAGTTTAATGTGCTAAAACAAGATGGAAAAGCAGGTAAATCCAAACCCATCAGCATTCTGCAAACAGTGGAAGTGCATTCTACATAGGATCAAACCATTCAATAATCTGAGTTAATCTTAAATAACTATTGCGATTTTGTTGACAGCTTTACTAACATACTTATCTAGCGGTAATCCAAATTGAGAGATTCCATATGAGTAAAGTGTTGGAAAACAGGAAAAATGTGCACTCCCCAAAGTCATCTAAGTCATGTTTCTCTACATGTGGAGACTTATAGCAACGTCAGGGGACTATAACAATTCTGTGTGTAATTAGAAACTGGAGTGGTAGCAAAGGATTTGAGGTCCAGTTCTCTACTATTTTTTTGGCAATCTAATTGAAGCTCATTTATATATAGTGTCCTTTGAGCCTCACAAGCCATGAAAACTGGACCCTGGTACTCTCAGGCACAGCATGTGGCATGTTTTAACAAAGTTCTGATTCAGCTATGGATAAGCAGATAGATTTCCTCTACTGACTCTAAGTAGTTTGGATACTAATCAAAATGTGTCCGTCTGTGTGTGTGTATGTGTGTTTACACATGTGCATGTCTCAGTAACTTCCTAATAACTCCCGATGAAACTTCATCATCAAAAGCTGAATCAGGCACTTGACTTTTGCTTCCTTGTCCAATATTATTCCCTTTGCAATTCTTATATTAAGCCTGAGGCTGAGGGATTTGCACATAAGACAGGGACACTGGAAGTTCAAGAAGATGTGATTCTTGAATCTGCCCTTTCTCTCCTGAGAGAAGAATAAAGACACTAAGATATCTAGCCTTCCAAAAGGCTCTACCTTCAGAAACAATATTTTCAAAATTAACATTACCAGTGTTCTGTTCTGCTCTGTACGTACTAACATACAATCAGCAGTTGGAGTTTCAGAATCAAAGGTATTAGGTAAAGATGTTAAGCTTTAGCTAAAGTTAAAGTTATGGATAGTGACATTGAGATGTCGTTATTGATTACGTATAAATAGTTTGACTTTGATATTTTCCAGGTATATTAAATGCTTCAGAGACAAGATGATCTTCTCAGTGACAGAAACAACAAAGGTGGGTGTTAACTATTGGAAGAGAGGTGATGTGTTAAGAGGGATTCAGAAATGTGGTCCATTCAGTGTGAGAGAAGGCATCACCCATTTGCTGTGATCCTTTGAGTTGCTTATTGATGAGGCAGCCTCAGTCTAAGGTCAACATTTATTGGTTTTCTGGAGCCCCTTTCTGTGAAATTCTTATCTTCAAACAGGCCTTACCAAATACTCTTGTTATGCAAAATTAGACCCCATATAAATAAGATTGAAGGGGGAAACAAAACACTGTTCCTTCCATCCTTTTTTCCATCTTCCCCATTGTTTCAGCCAAACATAGATGCATAACATATTCCATGTGAAAAAAAAGAGTAACATTAATACTTCCTAAAAGATGGTGGTTAAAATTCAATAAATCAGCATTTCATAATTATTCACACACAGTAAACACTCAAAAAGTAGTAGCTTTTGTTACTGCTGGAAGTCATATCTCCTAGGTTCGCTCCTATCTCACCCAAATCTACCTCTACTTTTCTCTTGACATTTTACATTTTACCATGCATTATGTTCATCAATTTATGCAAATCATCCACTTTTGCTAGGCTGTAACCACTTTGGCAATGTGATCTCATTTGTTCGTATACATTCGAACATTGCAATAAATGTTCACTTTCTAAGTGTAAGGTGGAGTAAATAGTAATTATAAAATTTCCTGAGAATGATCAATAACAGCTTATAAAAAATAGGCGTTATTCTAAAGATGTGTACATCGCTACCTGCTGTGTGATGCCTCTACTCTCTTGGCTTTGAATCACAAAGGGAAAGAGGCAGAGGAGAGTGAGGTTGGTACTGTGTATGCACCACCTCTCAGAAGTGGGTCACTCTCTTCACTCTCTCCCCCACATTCAAGCAAGGATCACATCAGTTATGCAAAATGAATAAGTTTTAGAGAATTGCTGTACAGCTCTATGGCTATACTGTATAGTGTACCCAAAAATTTGTTAAGAGGGTAGCTCTCGTGTTTAAGTGTTTTTATCACAATAAAAGGAATTAAAAATATTCTTTGAGATTTGGATTTACATATGGTTTCTATGTGTTTCCCAATAGTAAATTTTAAATATTTTAAAATACTTATTAAGCAAATAATCTGATTAGTATAAGGTAATCACTATGACAAGTTACATACGTGGAAC
This sequence comes from Equus asinus, assembly GCF_041296235.1. NCBI lineage: Eukaryota > Metazoa > Chordata > Mammalia > Perissodactyla > Equidae > Equus > Equus asinus. The sequence goes on along the minus strand of NC_091806.1, from coordinate 36,724,372 downwards.
AATAGGTTGCAATTTTAAGAAATTCAACACAACACAGCCAACAGCAAGGAAACTGACCCATGGGACATCAACGTCGCAATGAGAAACAGAGTGATATCTTTTTTTTTAGTAAGACAAAACCCTGTTGAAGTGCAACACAGAGTTTGCTCATATGAATATTAAACTTGTAGACTATGACTCTACAGTGCCTGGAACCATGTTTTCCTAATCTTTGTATTTATGCTTCAGACAGTTCCTGACATTCAATCAATTTGTGAGTAATACAGAAAAAATAATACAGTTTACAACTGAAAATAAACTAATTAACTAAAATGTGCGGTGTAAACATCACTTCTTAACATAAATGCTTATTCTCTTCAAAAATAGTTTTATAGGTAAAGAAATATTGAATGACTTTTCATGTTATATTTTGATTTGATCACCAAACTGATTGAAATCTTAAAAATTTGGACAACTCAACAAATTGCAAACACCACAATCACATGAAGAAGATTCTGAATTTCATTCTTAGTGCTTAGGAAGAAAACAAAATAAAGAGCCAAGTCTTTTCAAATGAAATAGCTTGAAACAAAAGTGAGACAAAGAAAATGACTCAATGGAGCTGAAAAACTGTACCAGGGTCAAAGAATTTATTTTCCTTGGCCTAACTCAGAATCAAGAACTGAACTGGGTCTTATTCCTTTTCCTGCTTTGGGTGTATGTGACAACTCTGCTGGGAAACCTCCTCATCATGGTCACTGTGACCTGTGAATCTCGCCTTCACAACCCCATGTATTTTTTGCTCCGTAATTTGTCTATTGCCGACATCTGCTTTTCCTCCATCACAGCTCCCAAGGTTCTGGTGGACCTTCTGTCACAGAGAAAGACCATCTCCTTCAATGGCTGCTTCACTCAGATGTTTTTCTTCCACCTTGTTGGAGGGGTGGATGTATTTTCTTTGTCAGTGATGGCCTTAGATCGGTATGTGGCCATCTCCAAGCCCCTGCACTATGTGACCATCATGAGTAGAGGCCGTTGCATTGGGTTAATAATGGCCTCGTGGGTGGGGGGCTTTGTCCACTCCATCGTACAGATTACCCTTTTGCTGCCCCTCCCCTTCTGTGGACCCAATGTTCTTGACACTTTCTACTGTGATGTCCCCCAGGTCCTCAAACTCGTCTGTACTGACATTTTTATGCTTGAGCTGCTGATGATTTCCAACAGTGGGCTGCTCACCACATTGTGGTTTATCTTCTTGCTTGTGTCCTACACAGTCATCCTAATGATGCTGAGGTCTCAGGCAGGGGAGGGCAAGAGGAAAGCCATCTCCACCTGCACCTCACACATCACTGTGGTGACTCTGCACTTTGTGCCCTGCATCTATGTCTATGCCCGGCCCTTCACTGCCCTCCCCACGGATAAGCCCATCTCCGTCACCCTCACTGTCATCCCGCCTCTGCTGAACCCTTTAATCTACACTCTGAGGAACCAGGAGATGATGTCAGCCATGAGGAGATTGAAGAGATTTGTGCCTTCTGCTGAGAGATAGACTGGTTGCTCACTCCTCCTCACCACCTTTGAAAATGTTTGTCCATCAAGTAAACTGTATTGCGTAAAGGATTTCTAAATAATTTTTATATTTCTACCAAGATAACACATGACTTTCGAAGATTCTGATCAGCATGCAATAATAATGTGAAAAGATAGGTTTCATGTTATGAAAGAAAGTAGAGAAATCAAATTGTTAGCTGGAGAGGTGTTTATTGCTTCTTCAATACAGTCTTGGAAGAAATAAAGAAATCAGAATCGAAATACACTCAGACAATTTTATCACATTGGAATTGTTCTGGGGCTTTTTTTCCAGCTCTATTGTAGTGTATTTGACAAATAAAAATGGCATATATATATATATAAGTACAACAATATTTTGATATACGTATAGACTGTGAAATGATCATTGGGGGAAACAGATTAACTTGGGATCTGTCTCTCTGTTCTTTCTCTTTTTTTTTTTTTGAGGAAGATTAGCTCTGAGCCAACAGCTGCTGCCAATTCTCTTTTTGCTAAGGAAGACTGGGCCTGAGATTACATCCATGCCCATCTTCCTCCACTTCATATGTGGGACACCTACCACAGCATGGTTTGCCAAGTGGTGCAAGGTCCGTAACCAGGATCCAAACCAGTGAACCCCGAGCCGCCGAAGCAGAATGTGCACACTTAACTGCTGCGCCACTGGGCTGGCCCCTCTCTGTTCTTTCTTAAAATTGCATCAGAATTTCTAATTGTCTAAATAAAAGTATCAGTAAGAAAAGTAAAAATATATATACTCAGACATTCCCACTACATTCCTGTTACCAGGAATGGAGCTGAGACACATATGAGAAATAATGCTCTTTCATGAAGTAATCACATCTTAGTGAAGTAAACAATCCAAATTAAGTTCCTCCTCTGATTCTATTATAGGATAAATTACATAACTATTACCTGAATATTTTTCCATCTAAAGCCCACACTCATGTGGTTGAGAGCAGATGCCTTGAAGTTAGCACAGCTTGAGTTAGAATATAGACCTCAACAACCATGAATCCTGTGACCTCATGCAAGGTCCTTACCCTGACCTTCCTCTGAACCCCAGGCCTGCTTGCCATGCCTTCACTGCTTTCCCTCAGTGCCCTGGGCTTAGCTTGAGTACAGAACTCATGACCTGGTTTCTAATTCCCTGTCCTCCTTCTTCCTGTCTCCCTCAGTAGAATTATGCTTTATTTATTATATCCCCAGCATCTGGCCCAGAAAGTAGAACAGAGAAAACACTCATAAAAATTGTTGAATTACAAAACTCAGTGAATGACTATCACCTCTAACTCATTTCTGCTCAAGTCATTGGATAATATGGTTAAGAAAACAATTGATACATTGTTATTATTTTCTGTTAACATGACACTCTAAAAATGACAGAAACCTATGAAGCTGCTTTAAACTGTGCATTTGCATTCAAATAGGTTGATATGAAGTAGAAAACATTATTCAATATATCAGCTTGGCTTTTATTGTTTACTTATTATGCCATTTACAGCTGCTGGGAGTTTGGGGGTTTTTTCCTCTGATTTCTGGAGGTAGATTCTAGATTTTAAAATCTTTGAAACAAGAAATATGTTCATGTTGCAATAAAAATCTCAGTCCAAAAGTCAGACATGCAATGTCCATGCGAGGGGGGTGTGTCCAGAGCATCCAAGAAACAGTAAGCAGGCCTCTGTAAGTAGATGAGAGGAGGAGAGAGGTAACAGTTGAGGTTGGAGACATAATGGAGCCACAGGTCCAGGTCTTTAGGAATGTTTAGACCACTGTGAGGATTTTGATTTTCACATTAAGTAAAATGGGATGCATTCGGAGGACTTTGAAGAGAAGAGCAATGATGCAGGTTTTAACAGAATTGCAGGGGCTACCATTATGAATAGACTGATGAGGGATGAAGACAAAAACAGGGAGACCAATTAAGAGGCTACTGCAGTAGTCCCGTGAAAGAAATAGTGAAGACGTGACTTAGGGTAATATTGGTGGAGGTGTTGAGAACTGTCTTTCATGAAGTAATCACATTTTAATGAAGTAAGCACACTCAAATTAAGTTCCTCCTTGGACTCTCTTATATGAATAAATTAAATAACTATTACCTGAAGATTTTTCCTTCTAAAGCCCAAACTCCAGTGGTTGAATGCAAGTTCCTTGAAGCTAGCACAGCTTGAGTTAGAATGTGGACCCCAATAACTATGGGTTCTGTGACCTTGTGTAGGTCCTTATCCTGACCTTCCTCTGAACCCCACACCTACTGGCCACACTTCCATGACATTGCCTCAGCGACTGGGGCTCAGCTCGAGCACCACACTCAGGACCTTGTTTCCAATTCCCTGTCCTCCTTCTTCCTATTCCTCAAGTAGGACTATGCTTTCTTTATTGTGTCTCCAGCACCTGGCACAGCAAGTATAACAGAGAAAACTGTCCAAAAAACGGTTGAATTAAAGAACTCAGTGAATGAATATCACCTCTCACTCATTGCTGTTCCTCAAATCATTGGAGAGTAGGGATAAGAAAACAATTGATTTGTGATTATTCTCTGTTAACACGACTCCCTAAAACTGACAGAAACCTATGAAGCTGCTTCAGACTATGCATATACATTCAAAAACATGGACATGAACTGCAAAACATTATTCAACATAGGAGCTTGGTTTTGATTTGTTTATTTTTCTGCTATTTACAGCTGCTGGGAGGTTTTCTTTTTTGCCCATCATTTTTGAAGGTAGATCCTAGATCTTAAAATTTTTGAAACTAGAAAAATGTGCACGTCCCAGTACAAATGTCAGTTCAAAAATCAGACATGCAAAGGGCTTCAGGTGGGGATGTGCCCAGGTCTTTGTAAGGGGATGAGAGGAAGCAAGGAGGAGACAGGTAATGATTGAAGTCAGAGAGATAATGAGGCCGTGAGACCAGGTCCTTAGGACCTTTTAGACCATTGTGAGGATTTTGACTTTCACGTTAAGTAACATGTGATGCATTTGGAGGGCGTTGAAGAGCAGAATAGTGATGCATGTTTTAACAGCAATGCAGTGCTTACTGTTATGAATAGACTGAAGTAGGGCAAGGACAAAAACATGGAGACCAATTAAGAGGTTACTGCAATAGTCCCATGAAAGAAATAATGGAAACAAGATTTAGGGTAATAACAGTAGAGGTGGTGAGAATTTCAAACAACTTTGAAGGTCAAGCAAGTGGGATTTGCTGATGGATCCAGTGTGGATTTTCTGGTTACATGTGTATCCTGTGAGAACTCCATCACCCACTTTGGTCATCAATTCTTTGAGAGCTCCCTCAGACTCACCTTCATAACCTCATCAGGCTACTTCCAATACTTGAGTGTCACACTTCAGGAATCACCCTGTGTGCATGAAACTGCCTAAGGAAATTGCTCAGAATCCTTAAGAATTCACATTTATTTCCCAATAGGAAAACTACTAAGAGGAAATATTAAGAGTAAGGTGGAATTCTTAATGGAATGCTAAACTGACTTCAGAGGATTATTGCTAAATTCAGGCCAGGGTTGTCAGACATCACTGGGGAGATGGTGGAAGGTGAGGAACCTGAATAGAGGGTGATACGATATGGAGGATGGGTAGTTCTTCCTAAACTAGCTTAGCAGGGTTTTTTTAAAACTGGACAATGCAGAGACAAACATTGAGGTCCAAAAGTAGCAGCCCAGTTGAAAAGTTCAGGGAAGACTGAGTAGAATGTGGTCAAGAAGAGGATCCTTGTCACTGCTAGAAAATTTTAGACCTAAGACAAAAAGCGTTTTCCTAAGCATACGTGCCTGAGTTACATCTTAATTACTCTCGCTGAAACCACCTAACCCTCAGCAGAATTTTTTCACAGCCACAACCAATTATATTCCCTCTGATACTTCTCACACTAGTTTGGAGATCAAGGAATTGGTAAACATGATGGAGCACTGTCAATCAGTGTGGACTAACCAAGAAAATATTATTTCCTGTGTCTGCCATTTTCCACATAAAGACACAATGGAAGCCACTGAAATCACTGGCTTTGACAGGGGTATTTAACAGAATTTTCTGAAGCTGAATGATTCCCAAGGTGAACATTATTTAAAATGTTGGAGAAGGAGGTTGGAGACTTTAGGTAAGAAATATAACTCTACATCAGTGTGAATGCCAGTGATGTCTGGAAGTCTATGCATAAGCATGGGGAAAAAGTGAGAATAATTTCACTCTACATGTAATCATTAATATTTATGAATGTAAAATAATGTAATAAATAAACAAGATGCTACATTCCAGGGTGAAACTTCAGTGACAGACAGCACAGCTAAGAAATATAAACAAAGATGATCTTGTGAAGTGAGAGTCATGGAAATGAGTTTAGTTTGGAATTGGAAAAAAGGCAACACTTTTTTTCTGGAATCCCTTGAATTACACAAAGAAGAGATTTTTCTCAGGCTTATTTCCTGTAGATGGATCAGACTGAAATCTATAGAAGTATTTCTTATGCTAAATTTAAAACTAGAGAGAAAATAAAATATGTCAAACCTTCAAAAAACGTTAAAAGAATAGTGCAATGAACACCTATATACTCTTCTCTAGATTTACCAAAAAATAAAAATTTATAGCAATGATTTTCTTTCCTATGTCTTTCCATGCCTTCATATTTGTATCCTTTCTTTCCAGCCAAACTTCTGACTCATGAGCAACTTTTATATATTCAAGTGGTCCCCTAAAGGCAGATCTCCCATTCTGTCCACACCCACATGCCCCAAACATAAGTGTCACCTTCTCCATGCAGGTTTCTCTGAGCCTCTTGGTGAAAAGTCACAGTTTTCTCACGCACAGCTCATTTGTCTTTAGACAGTCCCCAACACTCCCATATCACTATTAGATTTCAGTTCTTTCTCTACTGCTTTTGGATTATATTCCTTTCTCTCAAATAACCTAGAACTCTTCCAATTTTCTATCAATATTTGCTAAATAATTAGATGGATTAAAAATAGCAGAAAGATGGAGCAGAATGTGGAGGATGTTGTCCAAATTACCAAAAGTAGTTTGTCAACATGGGACCCATTCCTTTCTGACAAACGAGCCTGACCTGGGGTCTGAGGTCCTGTCCACCTTCTACCCTTCTGTGTAGACCATAGTCTGTTATTTACATGCAGTCCCTGTGGACTGCTTTCATAACTAGATTGGACCTCTGCTATATCTCTAGTAACTATATTAAGTTGATGTTTTCTGGTGATCGTTTCCTCTCTTTAAACTAGTTGGAATTGATGGCTCACATACTGTTTAGTTCAACACAATCCATTCGCCATTGAGCTTGCAGTGTTAAGGTTACCCAACATAGTACTAATTATAACCAATAACTAGCCATGTGTGCTGAGACTCTGCATATGTTAATTCACCTAATCCCCATAACTTCCCTGTTGGGTGGGTATTGCTATAACCCCCACTCTATAGCTGAAGAAGTAGAGACTCCATGAGGTCTCTCACTTACCCAAGTCACACAGGGAAAAGCCAGCACTTGATCCCAGATGGCTCTCACTGCAGAGACCTGCATTTGACTTCTTTGGTCTGCTAAGATGTTGTCAGATAAGAAGCCAAACCAAGCAAGCACTCTCTGTACTACCATACACTGTCACCACCCTCTGGGCCACTCTCATTGACACTGAAAAAAAAACACTTCTGATTTCCCCCAAAACAGTATGTTCTGATGAAGCTGTTTTAGAATACATCTTCTGGGAAATGTACAGCTCCTCTAAAAGACTGTCAGTACATTTAAAGAAGCTGTGTATCTGTGACACTTACTAACCTGGAGTTTTTCTTTAAGGCAACACATGTATAAGCTCACACTATTGATTAGGCAATAATCTAAGTTTTGATGCTTTTTCATAGATTCACTCATTTAATCTTCACAAAAATCACTAGAGGGAGATGCTGTTGTTTCCAAATACTGATGCCGAGCCTGAGGCCAAAGAGGTAAAGTAACTTCTTCTGTAGCACAGCCAGTCAGTGCCCAACTAGAAGCTGAACAGGCTGTGTGATGCCAGAGGCCCCCATTATCTCCCTGTATGCTATGATGCTCTTGGTAGCTTTTTTAGTTTTCCATATTAAGTAGACTTGGGACAAAATTGCATGCAGACAAAAGAAAACTTGAAAGGAAAGTGAGCTAAGTGAAAAGAAATATCTTCATTTGAACTGGGAAACATCCAAAAAGTGGGAGAAGTGATGCTCAACTTTTGTTTCTGATTATGGTGAGAAAAGGGAGATAGACTGCAAAGAAAGAAATTAATGTTTATTTCAAAGATTCAAGAAAAAAGAAAGGCATCCAAAAACAATACGATTATATGGTAAGAATACGCTTAACATTTTAAAAAACTGACAAACTGTTTTTGGAAACTGGTTGCACCGTTGCACATTCCCACCAGAGTTCCAATTCTTCTACATTTTTGTCAACTCTTGATACAAGTCTGTTTTATTTTAGCCATTTTAATTGATGTGTACTGTTATCTCACTATGGCTTTAATTTATATTTCCTCAGTGATAAATGATGTTGAGTATCTTTTCTCGTACTTGTATGCTATCCCTGTATCTTGTTGTTGTCTATTCAGACCACTTGTCCCTTTTTTTATTCAGTTGTTTTTTTTCTTATTATTGAATCTTAAGACTAACAGCCATTCTATTCCTAGGTACTTACCTAAGGGAAATGGACGTTTGTGTCCACACAAAGACCTGTACACAAATATTCATAGTAGCCTTATCTGTAATAGTCAAAACCAAAAAATAATCCAAATGTCCAGCAAAAATAGAATGAGTAAACAAAATGTGGCATGTCCATACAATGAAAAGGAACAAAATATTGGTACACACAAAAACATGGATGAATTCTATGAATGAAACAAACCAGACAAAAAAGGAGTCCGTACTGTAGGATTCCATTTGTAGAGAAATGCAAATGAATGGATAGTGACAGAAAGCAAATCAGTGGTTGCTTGAAGAAGGATAGGCAGAGGGCACATTTTACAAGGGTCACAGGGACACTTTTGAGGTGACATAAATGTTAACTATCTTAAAAATAGTGATGATGTCATGGGTATATGCTCATATAAAAATGCATCAAAGCATATACTTCAAATACATGAGCCTATTGAATATCAATGATAGCATAATACAAAAATAACTTTTAAGAAATAAATTTGAACAATAAACGGAAGAGAATCCCTGAGTTACCACTTTCCTTTAATACCTTAGGAGCTCTTCAACACCCAGGGGTTTTGGTAGCTAAAGTAGTTTGAGGTAAAGACATAAATAAAGTAATCCCCTTAAGAAGAATGGAGCAACAGAGAAGAATTTTTTGGCTTTAAAATTTTCTAATTTTTAATAGCATTACATTTCTGACTTAAAAAAGGGTGGAGTGGGGGCCTGCCCTGTGACCAAGTGGTTAAGTTCACAGGCTCCACTTTGGCTGCCCAGGGTTTCACTGGTTAGGATCAAGCCATGCTGAGGCAGTGTCCAACATAGCACAATCAGAAGGACCTACAATGAGAATGTACAACTATGTACTGAGGGGCTTTGGGGAGAAGAAGCAAAGAAAAAAAGAAGATTGGCAATATATGTTAGCTCAGGTGCCAATATTTAAAAAAAAAAAAAAAGGAGTGCTGCTGTGGAATTCAGTCCAAAGAGAACCATTTTGCAGATATGAGTTCTTCAACTATTTAAAGGGAGAACTCAGTCTGGAAAAAAAATCCACACTCCTGTGGAACCTCAAAGGACCCCAGTCATACCAAATAGGCACTGCCTCATCCATACACCAGCTGCATCCATTTTTATATCCTTCATGCCACAATAGTCCATTTCTGAATATTTGACATTCACCTGTTCATTTTTGATACTTAAAACTTACATTCCAAGAACATCGTTCTTATGCATTTTCTAAAACATTTGTAATTTACAAAAGAGATAATAAATGCATGCTTGTGTAAAAGATATCATTTTGGAAACATTAGCTACAACCTCAGAACAGCTCTTTATGTGGTGATAACACCTCACTAGTCTTCAGACCTAATACCTGACTCTAAACCTGAATCTATTAGGACAGAGTAAACCCTTTCTGAAATAACACTTAATTTTTTCCAAGCTACATGTGGATGAGCAAATATGACTCAATGGAGTGGGGAAATGGGCTGAGGATAAAAGAATTTCTATTTCTGGGACTTACTTGGTCTGAAGACATGAGCTTCGTCTTGTTTCTCTTTTTCTGTTTTGTGTACAGGACAACTCTGCTGGGAAACCTACTCATCATGGTCACTGTGACCTGTGAGTCTCACCTTCACATCCCCATGTACTTTCTTCTCCACAATCTAGCTATCCTTGACATCTACTTCTTCTCCATCACTGCTCTGAAGGTCCCAGAGACCTGCTGTCAAAGATAAAGACCATCTCCTATACAAGATGCACGACACAGATGTTTTTCTTCTACCTCATTGGTGGGGCAGACATTTTTTCTCTCTTGGGGATGGTGTTTGATTGCTAGATAACAATCTTCAAGCCTCTGCACTATTTGCCCATCACGACTAGGGGCCGATACACTGCCTTCATTGTGGCTTCCTGGGTGGGGGGCTTTGTCCATTCCATTGTGCAGATTTTCCTTTTGCTGTCCCTCCCTTTTTGTGGACCCGATGTTCTTGAGAGCTTCTACTGCAATGTCCCCCAGGTCCTCAAACTCGCCTGTACCGCCATCTTTGCACTTGAGCTCCTGATGATTTCCAACAATGTCTTAGTGACTACCCTGTGGTTTATCTTCCTACTTGTGTCCTGCACAGTCATTTTAATGATACTCAGGTCTCAGACAGGAGGAAAGCCATCTCCACCTGCACCTCACATATCACCAGGGTGACCCTGCACTTTGTACCCAGTATCTATGTCTATCCCAGGCCTTTTACTGCCCTTTCCACAGATATGGCAATCTCTGTCACCTTCACTGTCATTTCCCCTCTGCTGGACCCCTTGATCTACACTCTGAAGAAGTGGAAAATGACGTCAGCCATTAGGAGACTGAAAATAAGACTCACGCCTTCTGTGATAGAACACTTAATAGGTAACAATTTATTTTTCCAGTTAAGTTAATAGGTTGCTGATAACTCAAGCTTCTGGTAAGCATGAAGGAACCAGTGTTATAGGATTGAGCTGGTTGATGTATTTCCATTGAAAGACCAAAGTAACCATGTGTCAATCAGGAAACTATAAGGCAGGTGAAGAGACTGTTGAATCCAATTCCTTTTCAACAGGTAAGTAAATAGAAACCTAGACATAGGTTTGCTTTGCTCAAGATCTCATATCAACTTAATTACAGAGATGTCTTCCGAAACCAAATCAATTGCTCTTCCACCAATTGAATGTAAATTATTACATTACATGTCTATGCCAGACTGAAATCCTGCTCTAGAAGGATCTCCTGATCAGTGTGTCTGAAGTACATATATATGGGTATATATGGCCCATCACAGTATAAGACATTTTTTCTGCTTAAACTCGAAAAGGTCTGGTGACCTTGAGACCCTCAAAGGTAGATAATGGTTGTCTGTCTTGATTCCCATGAGTAATGACGAAACTTTGAAATATTTTCCGTAATGGCCTAAAGAGATTTATCTCATGTGGAAATAGATGTGCCAGATTCACATTATTGTGATCAGTTTAGACAAAGGCAGAACCTCAGGGATCCTCCACAAAGAGCAAGCCATTCTCATTATTCAAGAACTGATTTTCCAATTACAGCCTTACCAGGGCCAATCTGAGACTGGCTTCCTCATTGAGGATTTGCACTCTTCCCACTTTACATTTCCCAGAGAGTGAGAGGAAGGGTTAGAGAAGATAAAACTCTAATGAATCTAGTTTTCAGTCAGTGGGTGTTTTGAACTGGAAGTACAGGCTAGTGTTTTTGTCTAGAAAAACACAGTAAAAGTAAAGTATTACAGCTGAAAGCTCTAACTTCAGAGTCATACAAACCTGAGTCCAAATCCTATCTCTGTCATCCACCAGCAGTGAGATCTGAAGCAAGTTATTGTATCTTTTCACAGGTCATAGTTCACCTATACAAAGATACTTATAATATCTATCTCATAGAGTTGCTGTGAAGGTTAAAATGAGATGGTGTATGTGAAACATACAACGTCTAAAAATAGTAAATGCTTAGGGAAACACTAATGTCATTTTGATATCATCTGTATTGCTCTGCCTAACACACGTGATGTCCTTCATTGACCTGTTTCACTCTCCTCCCATGTGGCCCATACTCATCATTACTTGGAAAACACTAATGAGGTAGAAAATATGGGAATGCACATTGAATTCAAAGCATCTTTCATCTTAAAATTTCTAGCTTTCTATCATTAAAATATGACAATAACTTTGCTTGTTATTTTTACAGCTTGAAGAACCATCCTTAAGCTGATGAGATAAAGCATAGGAGAGTTTCATATCTAGATAAAATCTTGGCTTTTAGAGTAGAAGTAAAAGATCAGAGGAATATGTCAAATCCCATGGGACAAAAAAGAACTCAAGGAAAGTTAACCAAAGGATACTGAGTGTTGAGGACAAACTTCACTTATGTCCCACATTGAATCTGGAATGGCCCCAGAAGCATTAATTAACTAACTGGTTCAATTGATTGCCATTTCCTGTCACCTGGTCAATCCATTCTACTTTTTACAATATTAACCTAGCTCCCCTGACATGAAAATTCTAACAATAATTCATACATGTTAAATCACCATTCACAGGGTCCTGCTACCTTTGCTCAGGTATCTCTGGTCTCAAGTTCCTGAACGTTTCTATGTGAAATTGCCTATGAAAAATGCACACCAAAAACCACTTATACCTTATTTCATGCCAATGTGTCATTTCCTTTCCTTCTTAGATCTTGTGGCTCACTCAAATTAGATTTTTATCACTATGTCAGAATTGGATGGCACCGAAGATCTCTAGGGTCTGAATCACTGTGTCTCAGAAGCATAATCCCAATGGCGCAAGAACCCAGGAACCCCTGTCACATCATTGTCACTGAGACTTTCTCAAACCACTTAAACACACAACACAATCTGATTCATTAATTTAGGTGAAGGGGAAAGAATTGTATCTGACTGCACAAACATATATCATTTATCTGGATGACATAAAATCAAAACCTGTGCTGCATTTTTTTCCAACTAAATCAACTTTTACTATTTTTTAAGCTCTGCTGCTAAAAGCCAGAAAAGTCAACTGGCTCTGGGCACACAAGCCTTTCATACTATCCTCTCCAACATTGCTCCCTGAATCAAACATTTCAATGATCAACATCTCTGGGTAACCATGAACCCAATAACATAAAATAATTCTGAAGTAATTAAACTGATGAATATCAAGAGCTGTCACATGCTTCCTCCCTGGATTCTAAGTGTGCTGTGGATCTTAGAGATGTAGATTAAAATAATTGATTAGTGTCAATGTATATATTGCATTAAACAGAAACTGCACATATAAATCTACAACATTCAGTCTCTGTGAGCTGCCCTGACAGCAGCCACAGAACTTTGATTTTTCCATTACTACCATTTTATTCAAGTTTTATTTCCAAGTCGATTACCAGCAAACTGATTTTGGTCAAGCGAAAGACTGCACAGTCCATGGTGTGCATGACACCTCCTTCTTGAGTCAAGAGGGATAAATGCACTGTCTAGAGAAAAAGGTAATGACTGAATGTACACCGGTGCGTCTGTATTTACTTATGAGATGGAACAGAGAGGAGTTAAGTGCAAGAGAGTAGGAGAGCTTGATGCCATTTTAATGACTCCCATGGGAACTCCATTGAATTGGACACTCAGCTTCCACTTTCATACCCAACAATATTCCCTTTGCTAATTTCTTTATTAGGCTTTATGAAGGACTAATAGTGATGGCTGAGGCACTGTAAGTCAAAGCGTAAGAATCAAAATTGATTGATTCCCTGAGGTTGGCTTTTCCCATCTGAAGGAAGAAGATAACAAATCACTAGCCTTGAGGTAGGCTTTTCATTAAACATAGAATTTCCCCAGAATCCAGTTCCTTTAAGGTGCAGTTGGAGCATCATAAGAGAATCAATTTCTCACTAGGAGACTGACGTCAGATAGTGTTGGAGTTTGTGAACGTCTGAAACTGAAAAGTGGTTAGAGTTGATTTTTCAGAAATACTGCAATTGCATGAAATGTTCCTATTGAAACCAAAACTCTTAATGAAGCAAACAGAAGAGGTAGTTTTTCAATACTAGGAAGAGGGGAAGTGTGGCTTGCAAAATGTTGGAAGAAGGTCAGTTGGCTCCAGGGGATGTACTGCATTCTACTTGGAAGGATGGTGATTTTGGAGGGGTTCTGAAGGCAGTTTAGAGTTTGCTAATATCCCTAGCTCTCAGGAGGGTGATTGCCTTGGAAAAATATCACTCAAAGACAGAAATTCCTGAATTCAGTAAGTGCAGCCAATCAGCTCTGCTTCTTGGCTGGGAATGGAAGTTTGGGGGCTTTAAGTAAGGTGTTTTAACGGCTAGCCTATCTGTACCCTTATGTGCTACTGAATATGAATAATGCTCTTAAAACTTTTAGGGATTCAATCAAGAGCAAAGGCTTTCCAATAATAATAAAGAGAAAAAGGAGCAACATTTGCTCAGTGGGAAGCTGGGGTATGGGGATTACACTCAGCTTGCAGGTTCTTTCCAAGATGCTTGATAAGCTTGTTTCCAAAGGATGGTCCCCTTTAGGGTGATTTCTAAGAAATCCTTGTGATCTGTATTTTAACCTTACAATAACACATCAAATAGTATTTCTTTATCCATCTCTCCCTCTGAGGTGCATTAGTTTCAATGCAGTGTGCATAATCATATACTTTAAAAGTATTCTTCCTACTCTTTGTAAAAAGATAGCATCCATAGGAACAGACCAGATCCATTATATTCAAGAGGAGTTCATTTGAGATAATGCTACTCAGAACTAATTTCTGCATCTTGCCATTGGAGTGCTACGTAGTTAACCCAGGTTCTTGGTGGAGGTGCCTCTAAAGACCGAAAAGTTTGCTTTTCAAACTCTGCCTTTTTCTTTTCTCAATGTCACCTCTGATATCCTCTCATGCTAACACACTTTCAGCTACACTTCTCTTACCATGTACAGGCTTCTTAAACCCACATACGCATAGGAATCATCCCATAAATGTTTGCTTAAAGCAAGAAAAAATAAGCAAAGCAGAGCTCCATTATTATGCCCACATTTCCATAATGTTGAGACCTTGAAAGTTGCATGGACACCCCTGGAGCCTGATGTCCAGATGAATGTATTTGTTAATGAGGATTATAATTTATTTTCTTTCTGTAAATGCTTATAATATAAATATCTTTATTTACAACTCCATACAAACATTTATTTATGTTTATAAGCAGGTTTGTGATACAATACTTTGATTTTTTGAACGTATGTCTTACCTCAAACCCCTAAGGGAAAAGGAAAATATCCCCAAAGGAGAGATCGCATTTGCCACTTACCCCAACTGTTGAGAAGAGGGAGTTGAACCACAGGGTCAATAGCAAGATGAGCCACTCTCAGACAAACCCCCACAGATGAACCTGGCATTTGTAACAAAAGAAGCACTCACCTCGGGCTGAACAGATTGGCAACATCAGAATCCTCAGCTTCTTTCAGTTTCCAAAACAGACATAAAATCTCATCGTATGAGGTAGGTCTTATTATCATCGTATTGTGGGTAAAGTATAATGGTGCAGGCTAAGAAGTGACTCCAAGCCCTGCCCTATGAACCTAACGTGTATTTTTCATTGGTTTGGTACAATTATTGAGTAACTTACCCAAGGTCACACCAACTAGGAAGTTATAAAACCTAAATTGCTTAAATGCTCCAGATGATCTACATATATATATCCAAAATGCAAGTGTGGGACTGGATACTGTTCAGTACACCTCCTGGATGGAGTTTACCAACATTATATGCCCAAACGGTACTATTTTCCTATATATCCCCATGATTTTGTAACTCCTCACTTTTCTTTCTGCTGACTCCACAGTCTGCAACACTTTTATTGGCTTAACTGTAAACTTCCTAAGGAAAAGATCTATGTTTGAGTCACATTTCCCTCAAAAAAGACCATCTCAATGTCATTATGATGGTTAATTTTATGTGTTGTCTTGATGGATGACAGGGTGCCAAGATTAAGCATTATTTCTGGGTGTGTCTGTGACAGTGTTTCCAGATGAGATTAGAATTTCAATTGATGGGCTGAGTAAAACACATTAATTGCCTCCCCAACATATGTAGACATCATCCATTGAGGGCCTAAATAGAACAAAAGGTGGAGGAAGCAGAAATTCACCCCCATTTTCCTGCCTCATTGCTTGAACTAGGACATCTCATCTCATCTTCTGCCTTCAGACTAGGATTTACACCATTGGCTCCCCTGGTTCTCAGGCCATCAAACTAAGATTCAATTACACCACCAGCTTTCCTGAGTCTCCAGCTTGCAGACTGCAGATCGTGGGACTTCTCAGCCTCCATAATCACGTGAACCAATTCTTCATGATAATTTTCCTTTATATATCTGTATATATCCTATTAGCTCTGTTTCTCTGGTGAACCCTAATACAGTCATAAAAATGGTATCTAGAGGAAGGAACAAAGAAGGAAATAAAATAGGAAAAGTAAAAGAAACAGGAGAGAGAAAGAAAAGAGGAAGAGATAGGACAGGTGACACAGGAAGCTGTTAGGCTTGTCACAGTGGTTTCCTGAGTAGGATATTTGAAAACCATTGACTTATCATTCCAATATCCAAAAGAAAGATTCTAGAGTGGGCTGCTGTCATTCATTAAAATGTATTTCTACATGCCAGATTAATCAAAGACTCCTTTGGGGATGGTTTCTCCACTTTCAAGCTATGGTAAGTATAGTGTGGGAAATTCTTACTTCTGGGATTCTAGAGACCTGAAATCTCCTACGTTCATTACTCTGCACATTCATTCTTATCACTCGATATTGTTGACATAAACATCAAAGAGGGAGAGATTGAGATGAATCCTAACTGATGACAACGGAGTCAGAAATGGGGCTCCTGTCTTATTCTTCTGTGTGAGCAAAAAGGAGATTGCTGGTTGGAGGAACGTGGTCTCTTAAAGATATTTTCTAAGATTTAAAGAGCAAAATGAAAAAAATAGAGAAATTGAAACCAGAATCTGAGAAAAAATTACAAGTGGACAGCATGGCAACCTGAATAACACAATAATTTGGGAGGACCTAAAGTCTGTAGGTGAGAGGGAAAAAAAACATAATTCTCAGGTTGTAACTGGTAAAGACTGTAACTATACAACTATAAAGGTAACCATTATGAAGTGGTGGTCAATTAAATTTCACTTTAAATGAAAGTCATTCTTTACATGAAATTAAAATGTTATGATCACCATGTTAATTATTCTTAATATTATACTGAAGGATGATGTACATGCATACAGAAAAATGCACATAGGTGTACAGCTTAATGAATTTTCCCCCAAGCAGATTATATTTTGTAACAAGCACTCAGATCAAGAAACAGAACATTATCGGTACCTGAAAAGCCTCCCTCATATTCCCTTTAGTTTTGTAATTTTTTTTTTCTTTATGTGAAAAAAATAAGAGATTTCACACTCTTTTGTGCCTGGACTATTTAAGTTCACATTGGGTTTTTGAGATTCATTTGTGTTGTTTCATGTAATATATGTAGCTCATTCCCATTGCTGTGTAGTATTCTATGAATTTAACAAGTTATTTATTTTTTCTACTGTTGGTAGGCAATTGTGCCATTTTCCATTTTGACTCAATTACAAACAATGCTGCTATGAATATTCTAGGATATGTCTTTTGGTGGACATATCATATCTACTTATTTCCTAGGAGTGATATAGATTGTTGTTAGGATGGAGATATACACACACACACACACACACACATATATATCCATAAATATGTATGTATGTATATATATAACAACATCAACTGAACAATTTATATATATATATATATATATATCTACCCTAAGATAGATGATTAGATTGATATAGATATACATACCGATATACATATACAGATAGATATACATATATATGTAGATATAGATATATAGCATCAGTCAATACAATCAAACAGCAACATGGTTATCCCAATTTTACAGACTCACCAGCAGGCTATGAGAGTACCAATTGTTCCACGTCCTCACCATCTCTTGATATTTTTCATTTTTTCAGTTTAGCCACTTTGGTAGGTAGATTGTAGTTTCTTGCTATAATTTTAATTAACATTTCCCTGATAATTAATGAAATTTAATTGGCATTTGAGTATCTTCTTTTGTAAAGTTTGGATCGTGTCTTTTGTCATTTTCTGGTTTGTTCATCTATCTTCTTTTTACTGATTTGTAGGAGTTCTTTATATATTTTGGACGTGAAACATTTCTCAGCTACATGTATTGTAAATATCCTCCCATGTGCAGGTTATCTTTAATTCTCATAATGGTGTCCTCTGTGAACAAAAATTTCTCATGTCAAATTTATGCTTATTTTTTATTGTTTTAGGTGTCATATTTTAGAGTAAAAGTAGAATTGAACAGGTTCAAAGACCTGTCAGCCGTGTTTCAGGGGCCACAGTGATAGAACCAACCTGTTTAGGTGACTGAGTGAAAAACCTGGGTATCTTCCATCTAAGGGTAGCATACAAAATTGTAGACATAGGGCGTGCATAAAAAAACATCCTCCCCACTAAAACACCAAACTCAAGTAACAGAACACACTACAGTAGATTTAATATCCCAGTCTTTAACTGTGCTGTACTTTCTTCTAGAGATATGCTTCAAAAAGAATTTGTGACCCAATGGTTCAGGGAAATTATAGAGTGAAAGAATCAATTTTCCTGGGAATTACCAAGTTTCAAGAGCTGAGCTGGGTCTTATTTGTCTTCTTGTTTTTCGTGTACATGACAACTCTTATGGGAAACCTCCTCATCATGGTTACAGTTACCTGCAAAGCTCACCTTCACACTCCCATGTACTTCCTGCTCCACAGTCTATCTGTTCTTGACATCCACTTTTCCTCCATCATAGCTCCTAAGGTCCTAGCTGATCTTCTATCAGAAACAAAAACCATCTCCTTCAATGCCTGTGTCACTCAAATGTTCTTCCACCATCTGGCAGGTGCAGATGTTTTGTCTCTCTCAAATGGCATTTGATTGCTATGTAGCCATCTCAAAACCCCTCCATTATATGACCATAGGGAGTAAGCGATGATGCACTAGCCTGGTTTCAGCCTGCTGGTTGGGGGCCTTTGTCCGTCCTATCATGAAGATTTCTCTGTTGCTGCCCCTTCCCTTCTATGCAACCAATGTTCCTCACACTTTCTACTGTGATGTCCCCCAGGTTCTCAAACTCACTTGCACTGACACTGTCACTCTGGAGCTCCTGATAATTTCCAATAAGGGATTAATCAGTTGGTTTTTACTCTTCTTTCTCCTCATATCCTACACAGTCATCTTGAAGATATTGAGATCTCATACTGGAGAGAGCAAGAGGAAATTCAACTCCACCCGCACCACACACATCACTGTGGTGACGGTGCACTTTGTGCCTTGTGTCTATGTTTATACCTGGCCCTTCACTGCCCTCACCACAGATACTGCCATTTTGATCACCTGCACTGTCATCTCTCTTTTGCACAATCCTATGATCTACACCCTGATGAATCAGGAAATGAAGTCGGGCATGAGGGAACTAAAGAAATGACTAGGACATTCAGAAAGGATCTAAATTCTATAAGGATGACATAACACTAAAATTTAAAGATAGATATCAAATTTCACTTTCTCAAAATGGCAAGAGATCACCTTAATGCTAAAAGCACAGGGGCATCTATGGATACCATGGAGTCATAAAAGAGGCGGGTCCTATATTATGTGCTGGGACTTATAGGTGATACTGCTTTAAAGTGAGGCCTAATCATGACTTTGAGTACCCACTCTCACTTATTCATGCCTCAAATATTGACAAAACACATATTACGTGCCTCACAATGGTAGGACTAAGACTGCTGCAGGAAGATTAAAGATAGTCACTGTCCCACAGTCATATTCCAAGATGCTTTAAGAGGATATGGTCAAAGCGCTGTGGAAATATTGTAGGCACTTTACTTGAGAACTTCAGAAGAAATTTGACCATAAGTAGATGTTTTCAAGGGGAAAAAGGCAAAGAGGGGCAATCCAAGGAAAGAAATCAATATGTGCAGAGGGAGAGAATAGTATAAAAGTGTGCCACATTATGCAACAGTCGGCTCATTATAGCAAGGAACTAGTACATTCAAGGAGTTAATACCAGTATTTGATATTTAAAAGGAAATTTCAAGATGAAGAACTCCATCTATGGTCACCTGAGCAATGCAAATCCATGACTTCTACAGGGGAGAGAGGATCCCCATACTCACTCCAAGGCTATAGTTTCCTCCTGGGCAGAAGGAGGCAATGATGTAAGAGGGAGTATTCAGAAAGAAATAACACTGATGGGTACAGGCTGTGGAAAACTCACACGGATTAATGAAAGGCTTAAGGGAAGACAAATACTAAGCATTTGGGAAGCAGCTGACCATTACATAGCAGGATTATCCCAGTCGCAGACTGGACAGGCCTAAATTTCCCCTTTGTTTCTGTTTTTTGGTTTTTTGGAGGTTATTTCCCAGCTTTGTTGAGATATAGTGGACATGTAACATTCTGTAAGTTGAAGTACAACATGCTGATTTGATAAATTTGTATAATACAATATGATTACCACCATACCATTAGCTACCACCTCCATCACATGGCATCACATAATTAACATTTCCTTTTTGTGGTCCTCATTGTTTCTGCACTTAGAGACCTCATAACTTTATGCTTCCCACTCAATCCACTAGAAGGTAAAGAAAAGATATAAAAAGCACAAGGATTTAATCAGTGGATCTGAGAATTTGCTAGTCTCTATGAAATGAAAGGAATGAAAATGGTGCTAGGAGAAGGTTTATCTAACAATCCAGCTGATATTTCACTGAGATCTATTGTTGGCTTTACTGTACAATGACTCCCACTATGATAAAGCTCAAGCCATAGAAACTGGAACTCATTTATTCATCTGAGTAAATAAACGCTGTGACAAAAAAAAGTTCAAAATGGAAGTAGTGAAAAACAGAAAAAGTTTGTTTCCTGCTCATGTCAAAGGCCAGAACTGGTCTTCAGAAAGAGATGTTCCATGCACTCATTTAGAGAGACAGGCTTCCGATGCTTCCATCTTGGGCTCCACCTCTTTCTAGATTCTCAGAATCTTCTCCATTCATCCAGAAAATGGAGGAAAGGATAGAGGATTAAGAATTATGGTGAGAAAGGAGAGATGGTTATGGGCCAGTCCTGAAAGTAATGTGCATCCCTTTTGACCACATTCCATTGCCCTGCTCTTAGTCATATGGCCTCAGTTAATTACGAGGGAGTCTGGAAAATTTAATCCTGCTCTGTCACCAGAAAAAGGAAGAGAACATGGAAGACGATGAACTCCAACAATCTCTTCAACATAGTAGTTCATTACTAAGAAATTACAATTGGATTAGACGACAAGGACTAAGACTTTGTCTCTAAAATGATTCTCTCAATACATAGAAACATTTGCTGGAAGTACTACTGCACCCTTGGAATTCACAGAGAACCAAACTGAAATGAGGGAGATATGGGGAAAGGAAATTTAAATAAGAGGAAGAAAAAGGTGATCAAGGTAAGCCTGGGAACTAGAATGACAGTAGGCTAGAAGGTCAGGTCCCAAAACATAGTACACTGGAGGAGAGTGTCCGAAGAAGACTAGTCAAGAAGACAACCCTCACTTATCCTCATACTTTCTATAAGCTAGTTGTAAACAAACATTTAATAGTGCAGAAGCTCCTGTGGAGATGCGTGCCATCTTCTTTGTTGATTACTCCTTCATGTGTTCTATTTTATGCCTATCACACTTATGACTTCGAACTATATATAAAACCATAACAATCAAAACAGTAGAGTACTGAAATAAAAACAGACATATAAACCAATGGAACAAATCAAAACCCCAGAAACAAACCCATGCAAATACAGTCAATTACTTATCAACAAAGAAGCCAAGAATACACAATGGGGAAAGGATACTGTCTTCAACAAATGGTATAGGTAAAACTGGATAACCACATGCTTAATAAAGAAATCAAGCTCCTATTTTACACTATTCACAAAAACTAACTAGGAATAGAGTAAAGATTTAAACATAAGACGTGAAATGATAAAACTCCCAGAAGAAAAAATAGTGTAAAGTTTCCTTGATATTGATCTTGGTGATAATTTTTGATATGACACAAAAAGCACAAGCAATAAAAGCAAAAATTAATAAATGGGACTACAACAAACTAAAAAGCTGCTGTACAGCACAAAAATAATCAACAAACGAAAAGACAACCTACAGAATGAGAGAAAATATTTGCAAATCATAAATCAGATAAGAGGTTAATATCAGAAATATGTGAAGAACTCAAACAACTCAATAGCAAAAACACAAACAATTCAATATAAAAATGGGCAGAGGACCAGAATAGATATTTTTCCAAACAAGACATATAAATGCCCAAAAGTTATGTGAAAAGGTGCGCAACATCACTAACCAGCAGAGAAATGCAAGTCAAAACTACTGTAAGATATCTCTTAATATCTATAAGAAGGTCTATCATCAGAAAGACAAGAAATAACAAGTGTTGGCGAAGATGTGGAGAAAAGGAAACTCTTGTGCACTGTTGATGGGAAAGTGAATTTGCACAGCCACTATGTAAAATAGTATAGAGGTTTCTCAAAAAATTAAAAGTAGAACTATCATATGAGCCAGCAATCTCATCTCTGGCTGTTTATCCCAAAGGAAATGAAACCAGGATCCTAAAGAGGTATCAGTACTCCCATGTTCATTGCAACATTAGTCATAATATCCAAGATATGGAAACAGTCTAAGTGTCCATCAATGGATGAATGGATAAAGACATGGTATATATATACAATGGAATATTATCAGTTATAAAAAAGAAGGAAATCCTGCCATTTGTGACAACTAGATGGACATCGAGGGCATTATGCTAAGTAAAGTAAGACAGAGAAAGACAGATACTGTATTATCTCATATATCTGTGTAAACTAAAACTCTAAGCTCACAGAAACAGAGAGTCGTATGGGGGTGCTGGGGGTTTGGTGAAATGAGATGTTGGTGAAAGGGTAAAACTCTCAGTTATAAGGTGAATAAGTTTTGGAGATCTAATGTACAGATGGTGATTATAGTTAACAATACTATAATGATACCTGAAAGTGGCTAAGAGAGTATATCTTAAATGATCTCATCACATACAAAAAAGTGGTACTTTTGTGAGGTGAGGAAGCTGTAAATTAACACTATGATGATAACCATTTCGCAACATATAAATGTATCAAATCGACCATTGTATACCTTAAACATAAGCAAGGATACATGTCAATAATATCCCAGAAAGCAGGGAAAAAAGAGAAGAATTACCCATCCCAAACACACAACCTGTATCATGAAGTTTTTAATCTGTATAGACTAGTTCAATGTACTAAAAAAAATGGAAAAGCAGGTAAATCCAAACCCATAAGCATTCCGGAAACAGTGAAAGTGCGTTCTACATAAGAAAAAACCATTCAATAATTTGAGTTAAGCGTGAGTAACTATTGTAATTTTGTAGACAGCTTTACTAACATAACTTATCTAGCAGTAATCCAAATTGAGAGATTCCATATGAATACAGTATTGGAAAACAGGAAAAAATTGCATTCCTCAAAGATCATCTAAGTCATGTTTCTCTACATGTGGAGACATATAGCAACATCATGAGACTATAACAAGTCTGCATATAATTAAATACTGGACTAGGAGCAAAGGCTTTAAGGTCCAGTTCTCTTCTAGTTTTTTGAGAATCGAATTGAAACATTTATATATAGTGTCCTCTTAGCTTTACAAGCGATGAAAATTGGACCCTTGTAGTCTCTTGGGCACAGAATTTGGCAGGTTTTAAAATAGTTCTGATTGAGCGATGGATAAACAGATAGATTTCCTCTACTGCCTCTAAATAATTTGGATAGAAACCAAAATGTATCTGTCTATGTGTGTGTGTGTGTGTGTGTGTGTGTGTTTACACATGTGCATGTCTCAGGAGCTTCTTAATAACTCCCACTGAAACCTCATCACTAAGAGCAGAATCAGACACTGACTTCCCCTTCCTTGTCCAATATTATTCCCTTTGTAGTTCTTATATTAAGCCTCAAACTGAGAGATTTGTATGTAAGACAGGGACACAGTGGAAATTCTTGAAGATGTGATTCTTTGAATCTGCCCTTTCTTTCCTGAAAGGGGAGAAAGACACTAAGATATTTAGTCTTCCAAAGGCTCTGCCTTCCAAAACAACATTTTCAAGAATTAAAGTCACCAGTGTTCTGTTCTGTACTGTACCAATAACTTACAATTTGCAGTTGGAGTTTCAGGATCAAAGATATTAGGTAAAGACGTTAAGCTTTTAGCTAAGGTAAAGGTTATGGATAGTGAAATTGAGATGTAATTATCAATTATGTATAAATACTTTGATATTTTCCAGGTATATTAAATGCTTCAGAGCCAAGATAATCTTCTCAGTGACAGAAACAACAAAGGTGGGTATTAACTATTGGAAAGAGAGATGCCGTGTTAAGAGGGATTTAGAAATGTGGTCCATTCTGTGTGAGAGAAGGCATGATACATTTGTTATATCCTTTGAGCCGCTTATTGGTGAGGCCACCTCAGACCAAAGTCAATGTAAATTGGGTTTCAAGAGCGCCTTTCTGCCAAATTCTTATCTTCAGACAGACTCTGTCAAACATTCCTGTTATACAAAATTAGACATTATACATATAAGATTGAAGCAGGAAAAAAACACTGTTTCTTCCATCCTATTTCCATCTCTTCCTTCCTTTAAACCAAATATAGATTCGTCATATATTCTGTAACAAAATCAAGTATAATAATAATACTTACTAAAATATGGTGGGGAAAATTAAGTAAATCAACTTTTCCTAAGTCTTAACACATAGTAAATACTTAAAAAATAGTAGCTTTTGTTACTGCTGGAAACCATAATATCTCCTATCCCCCCCAAATCTACTTCTATTCTTGTGACACATTTCACATTTTATCTTGCATTATGTTCATCAGTTTATAAAAATCATCCACTTTTGTTAGGCTACAAACACTTAGACAACGTGGTCTGATTTATCCATATACATTTGAAATTACAAGAAGTGTTCACTTTCTAAGAACAAGGTGGAGAAAATAATAATTACAAAATTTCCTAAGAATTATCAATAAGAGTTTGTTAAAAATAGATGTTATAGGAGCCAGCCTTGTTGCACAGTGGTGAAGTTGGCTCACTCCACTTGAAAACAGATGTTAGCTCAGGCCAATCTTCCTCACACACAAAAAAAGGCATTATTCTAATGATACCGTTCTCTCTCCTTACTGTGGGACACCTCCACTCTCTTGATCCACAAACAGAAAGAGGCAGAGGAGAGTGTGGTTGATACAATATGAACCATCTCTCAAAAGTTGGTCACTATCTTTATTCTTTCCCCACACTCAAGCAAGGATCACATCAGTTATCCACGATGAATAAGCTCTAGAGAATTGCTCTACAATATTGTAACTATACTGTATTGTGCAATTAAAAATTTGAGAGGGTAAGTCTCAAGTTTAAGTTTTTTTCTCACAATAAAATAAAGATATTTTTTGAGATTAGAATTTACATATTGTTTCAATCTGTTTCCCAATAATACATTTTAAATATGTTTAAATAATTATTAAGCAAACAATCTGATTAGTATAAGGAAATCACAATGACAAGGTACCTACATGGAATAATCAGCAGTTTTAAGAAATTCAATGTAAAATGGCCAACAGCAAGGAAACTGACTGATGCCACACAACATTGCAATAAGAAACTGAATAACATCCTTTTATTCAGAAAAACAAGAGCCTCTTGGAGTCACCAGAATATTTGCTAATATGAATTTTAAACTTGTAAACAATACGTCTACAATGACTGGAGACAGTTCTAACTTATCTTTGTATATAATGCTTCAAATGGTTCAGGAAATTCAATAAATTTGTGTGGAATAAAAAATATTTATAAAATTTTAAAACAAATAAATTAATTAAATAAAATATGCAGTGCAAATGTCTCTGCTGAATATAAATGCTTATTCTTTTCATAATAGTTTTATAGGAACAGAATTATTGAACAGCTTTGCATGTGATAATTTGATTTGATCACCAAACTGATTGCAATCTTAAAAATTTGAACAACTCAACAAATTACAAAGACCACAGTCACATGAAGAAGATTCTGAATTTCATTCTTAGTGCTTAGGAAGAAAATAAAATAGCCAACACTTTTCAAATGAAGCAGCTTGAAACAAAAGAGAGAGAAAGAAGATGACTCAATGGAGCTGAAAAACGGCACCAGGGTCAAAGAATTTATTTTCCTTGGCCTAACTCAGAATCAAGAACTGAATTTTGTCTTATTTCTTTTCCTGCTTTGGGTGTATGTGACAACTCTGCTGGGAAACCTCCTCATCATGGTCACTGTGACCTGTGAATCTCGCCTTCACAACCCCATGTATTTTTTGCTCCGTAATTTGTCTATTGCCGACATCTGCTTTTCCTCCATCACAGCTCCCAAGGTTCTGGTGGACCTTCTGTCACAGAGAAAGACCATCTCCTTCAATGGTTGCTTCACCCAGATGTTTTTCTTCCACCTTGTTGGAGGGTTGGATGCATGTTCATTGTCAGTGATGGCCTTAGATCGGTATGTGGCCATCTCCAAGCCCCTGCACTACGTGACCATCATGAGTAGAGGGCGATGCACTGCCCTCATTGTAGCCTGCTGGCTGGGGGGCTTTGTCCACTCCATCGTGCAGATTTCCCTGTTGCTGCCCCTTCCCTTCTGTGGACCCAATGTTCTTGACACTTTCTACTGTGATGTCCCACAGGTCCTCAAACTCGCCTGTACTGACGTTTTCATGCTTGAGCTGCTGATGATTTCCAACAGTGGGCTGCTCACCACATTGTGGTTTATCTTCCTGCTTGTGTCCTACACAGTCATCCTAATGATGCTGAGGTCTCAGGCAGGGGAGGGCAGGAGGAAGGCCATCTCCACCTGCACCTCACACATCACTGTGGTGACCCTGCACTTTGTGCCCTGCATCTATGTCTATGCCCGGCCCTTCACTGCCCTCCCCACGGATAAGCCCATCTCTGTCACCTTCACTGTCATCTCCCCTCTGCTGAACCCCTTAATCTACACTCTGAGGAACCAGGAGATGAAGTCAGCCATGAGGAGACTGAAGAGAAGATTTGTGCCTTCAGACAAGGTATAGACTGGTCATTCACTCCTTGTCACTGCCTTTGAAAATGTTTGTACATCCAATAACCTGGATTGTCTAAAGGATTTCTAAATAATCTTGATATTTCTACTAAGATACACATGATTTTCGAAGATTCTGATCAGTATGCAATAATAATGTGAAAAGAGAGTTTTCATGTTACAAAATAAAGTAGAGAAATCAAATTGTTAGCTGGAGATTTGCATATTGCTTACGCAATGCAGACTTGGAAGAAATAAAGAAAAAAGAATCGATATACACTCAAACAATCACATTGAAATTGTTCTGGGTTTTATTTCCCTATTCTATTGCAATATAATTGAGAAACACAAAGTTTGTTTACTTTGGATGTACAACTTGATGTTTTGATATACATATAGATTGTGAAATGATCATTGGGAGAAAATGGGTTTAGGTGGAATCCTTCACTGTTGTTTCCTGCAACTGCATGGGATCTACAACTGTCTAAATAAAATTATCAATAAGAAAAAGCAAAAATATATATACTCAGACATTCCCATTATATACACGTTACCAGGAAGTGTGCTGAGATACATAGGAGAAACACAATGCGTCTTGGGCATGGATTCTATAAGGAATTTCTTGATGTTATCACATTTTAATGAGGTAAACACATTCAGATTACATTCCTCCTCTGACTCTCTTATATGACTAAATTACTATTACCTGAATATTTTTCCATCTAAAGCCTACACTCCAGTGGCTGAGTGCAGGTTCCTTGAAGCCAGCACAGCTTGAGTTAGAATATGGACCTCAATAACCATGAGTTCTGTCACCTCATGTAAGGCCCTTACTCTGGCCGTCCTCTGAACCCCACACCCGCTGTACATACTTCCACCACATCCCTTCAGTGACTTGGGCTCAGCTTGAGCACATAACTCAGGACCTTGTTTCCAATTCCCTGTCCTCCTTCTTTCCATCCGCCCCAAGTAGGACAATGCTTTCTTTATTGTATCCCCAGCACCTGGCACAGAAAGTAGAACATAGAAAACACTCATAAAGATGGTTGAATTACAAAACTCAGTGAAGGAACATCACCTATCACTCGTTTCTGTTCCTCAAGTCATTGGAGAATAGGGTTAACAAAACAATTGATTCATTGTTATTCTGTTAACATTGCTCCCTAAAAATGACAGAAATTTATGAAGCTGCTTCAGGCTATGCATATCCATTCAAAACGGTTGGCATGAGTGAAAAACATTATTCAATATATGAGCTTGGCTTTCTGCTATTTACAGGTGCTGTGAGGTTTTCTTTTTTGCCCCTCATTTCTGAAGGTATATCCTAGATCTTAAAATTTTTGAAACCAGAAAAATGTTCATGTTGCAGTACAAATCTCAGTACAAAAATCAGACATGCAAAGGTCCTCAGGTTGGGATGTGCCAGGTCTTTGTAAGAAGATTAGAGGAAGCTAGGAGGGGACAGGTAATAATTGAAGTCAGAGAAATAATGAGGCCATGGGACTAGACCCTTAGGACCTTTTAAACCACTGTGAGGATTTTGACTTTCACATTAAACAAGAAGGGATGCATTTGAAGGGCTTTGAAGAGCAGAATAGTGATGGATGTTTTAACAGAATTGCACAGGTTACTGTTATGAATGGAATGAAGAGGGGTGAGAACAAAAACAGGGAGACCAAATAAGAGGTCACTGCAACATTCCCATGAAAGAAAAAATGAAGACATGACTTAGGGTAGTAATGATGGAGGTGGTGAGAATTTTAAAAAGTCTGAAAGTTGAGCAACTGGGAGTTACTGATGAATCCATTGTGGATTTCCTGGTTACAAATGTGTCCTGTGAGATCTCCATCACCCAGTTTCTTCATCCGCCCATTGAGAGCTCCTTTACTCTCGTCTACATAACCCTTCCAGGTCCAATGGCTCCATCCAATACTGTGTGGTGTCACACTTCAGGATTCACTCCCCATGGGTGAAACTACCTAAGGAAGTTGTTCAGAATCCCTAAGAATAGACATTTATGTCCCAATAGGAAATCTACTAAGAGAAAACATCAGAGGTCGGGTAGGATTCTGGCTAAATTGACCTAACAGGATTCTTGCTGAAGGCAGGCCAGGGTGATAAGATATCACTTAGGGGATGGTGGATGGTGAGTAACCTGATTAGATACTGAGGGTGATCAACATGGAGGGTGGGGTATTTTAGCTAGACTGAATTAGCAGAATTCTTGCTAAAATTGGACAATGCAGAGACAAGCATGGAGGTCCCAAAGTTGAGGCTTAGGTGAAAAGTTCAGGGGAGCCTGAGTAGTTTGGTCAAGGAGAGAATCTTTGTCACTGCTAGAAACTTTTAGACCCTACACAAAAAGTATGTTCTTAAGAACATGTGTCTGAGTCACATCTTGAATACCATCACTGAAACCACCTCACCATCAGCAGAACTTTTCCACAGGGACATCCAACTATATTCCCTCTGATAATTCTCACACTTGTTCTGGGATTAAGAAACTGGTACATACGATGGAACACTGTGAATCAGTGTGGAAAAGGCAAGGAAATATTATTCCCTGAGTCTGCCTTTTTCCACATAAAGATAGATGGGAAGCCACTGAAATCACTGGCCTTCAGAGGGGTATTTAACAGAATTTTCTGAAGCTGAATGATTTCCAAGGTACATGTGGACATTACTTAAGATATTAGAGAAGGAGGTAGGAGATTTTAGGAAAGAAACATAACTCTGCGTGAGTGTGAACAGCCGTGGTGCCTAGGTGTCTATGCATAAGCATGAGAACAAAAGAGTGAGAAAAACTGAATCTAGATGGAATCGTTAATATTTATAAATATGTTTTGACTAAAAACAATGAAATATATACACAGCATGCTACATTCCAGGGTAAACATTTACAGACAGACAGCACAGCTAAGAAATATGCACAAAGAGGATATTGTGAAGTGACAGCCATAAAAATGAGTCCAGTTTGGAAGTAGGGAAAAGGAAGTTCTTTTCTCATGGGATCCCTTGAATTGCACAAACAAGAGATTTTTCTCAGGCTTAGTTACTGTAGATAGATCTCCTCAAACTGATATGTACAGAGGTTTTTCTTATGCTAAATTTAAAACTAGAAAGAAAATAAAATATTTCAAAAAAGTTGAAAGAATCGGACAATGAACACCTACATACGCTTCCTTACATTTATAAAACAATAAAAATTTTATAGCAATGATTTTCTTTTTTATGACTTTCCGTGCACACGTTTGCCTTCTTTCCAGCCAAACTTCCAATTCATAAGCAATTTTTGTATCTTCAAGCGGTCCCCTAAAGCCAAATCTCCCTTCTCTCCACTCCCATGTGTCCCAAACATGTGTGTCACCTCCTCCCTGCAGGTTCCTCTGAGCCTCTTGGTGAGAAGTTGTCCTTTTCTCACCCACAGATCGTCTGTCTTTAGATGATCCCCATCACTCCCATAATACTATTGGATTTGTTATTTTCTACTGGTGTTGGATTATATTCATTTCTCTCAAATAACCTAGAAATCTGCCAATTTTCTATCAATATTTGTTAAATAATAAGATGGATTACAAATAGCAGAAAAATGGAGCAGAAGGTAGAGGATGTTGTCTGAATTACGAAAGGCAGTTTGTGGCTACTTTTCTGAAAACAAGCCTGACTTGTGGTCTGAGAGACTATACCTTCTACACTTCTGTGTAGACCATAGTCTATTATTTACAGGGAGTCCCTATGGAAGCCTATCATAACTAGGTAGGACCTCCTCATTACCTCTAGTAACTGTACTGAGTTGATCTTTTCTGCAATTATTTCCTCTCCTTAACTAGTCAGAATTGGTAGCTCGGCTACCACTTAGTTCAAAACACTCAATTTCCTGATGAACATCCATGTTAAGGTTACCCAACACAGTATTTATCATAGCAGATAACAAACCATGTATGCTGAGACTCTGCATATGTTAATTCACCTAATCCTCATAACTTCCCTGTGACGTGGGTATTACTATAATCCCCATTCCAAAGTTGAAGTGGAGACTCCATGAGGTCTCTCACTTACCCAAATCACACAGGGACAAAGCCAAGACTTGAAGCCAGATGGCTGTCACTGCAGAGACCTGCACCAGACTTCTCTGGTCTGCTAAGATGTTGTCAGAAAAGAAACCAAACCAAGCAAGTGCTCTCCTTACTACCAAACTCTGTCACCACCCTCTGGGCCACTCTCATTGACAGTAAAGAAAAATACCCTCTATTTTCCCCAAAAAAGTATGTTCCGATGATGTTGTTTTAGAATACATCTTCTGGGAAATGTACAGCTCCTCTAAAAGATTGTCAGTACATTTAAAGGAGCTGTGTGCCTGTGACAGTTACTAACCTGGAGTTTTACTTTAAGGTAACACACACATAAGCACACTTATTATTGATTAGGCAATGCTCTAAGTATTGATGCTTTTGCATAGATTAATTCATTTAATCCTCATGAAAATCACACACGGAAGATGCTACTGTTTCCAAATACTGAGGCCAAAGGGGTAAAGTAACTTCTCCTGTAGCATAACCAGTAAGTACCCAGCTGGGATTGCAACAGGCTGTGTGATGGCAGAGGCCCCAGGTATCGGCCTGCATGCTCTGATAACTCTTGGTAGCTTTTGTAGTTTTCCATATTAATAGACTTTGGACAAAATTGCATACAGAGGAAGACAACTTGAATGGAAAGTGAGCTGGGTAAAAAGAAATATCTTCATCTGAACTGGAAAACACACCCAAAAAAGTGAGAGAAGTCACTTTCACCTTTCTTTTGTTTCTGATTATGATAAGAAAAAGGAGATAAACTGCAAAGAAAGAAATTAAGTCCATTTGAAGGATTCACCAAAAAAAAGAAAGAAATTCAGAAGCAAAATGATTATATTGTAAGCACATGCTTAACATTTTATGAAACTGACAAACTGTTTTCAAAAATGCTTGCATCATTGTACATTCCCACCAGAGTTACAATTCCTCTACATTTTTGTCAGCTCTTGACATATCCATCTTCTTTACTTTAGCCATTTTAATAGATGTGCTGTTATCTCACTATGGCTTTCATTTGTATTTCCCCAGTGATAAATGATGTTGAGATTCTTCTTACGTGCTTATCTGCTATCCCTATATCTTCTTGTTGAAGTGTCTGCTCAAACCATTTGCCCATTTTTTTCAAATGTGTTGTTTGTTTTCTTATTGAATTTTAAGACTTACAGCTGTTGTACTGCTAGTTACTTACCCAAGAGAAATGGGAACATATGTCCACACAAAGACCTTTACACAAATATTCATAGCAGCTTTACATGTAATAGTAAAAACCTAGAAACAACCCAAATGTTCATCAACAAGTGAATTGATAAACAAAATGTGGCCTATCCATACAATAATAAGGAACGAACTATTGGTACACACAAAAACATGGGTGTATTTTGGAAGTGAAACAAGTCAGACAAATAGTACATATTGTAGGATTCCATTTATATAAAATTCTAGAAGCTGCACACTAATGGATAGTGACAGAATGCAAATCAGTGGTTTCTTGAAGAAGGAGGAGCAGAGAGAACATATTACAAAGGGTCACAAGGACACTTTTGCCATGATAGGTATATTAACTATCTTAAACAAAGTGATGATTTCATGCATATATGCTTATATCAAAATTTATCAAAGTGTACACTTCAAAGACATGAGTCTACTGTATGTCAATGATAGTGCAATAAAAAAATAACTTTTAAGAAATAAATTTGACCAATAAACAGAAGAAAAGCTCTGAGTTGCCAGTTTTCCTTAATAGTTGAGGAGTTATTTAACATACAAGGGTTTTGGTACCTAAAGTAGTTTAAAAACAGAAACAGAGAAATTCCCTTAAGCAACAATAGAGCAATAGAGAAGAATTTTATAGCTTTAAAGTTTTCTGATTTTTCACAGCATCAAATTTGTGATTCAAAAAAGGGAGGAGTGCTTCTGTGAAATTCAGTCTGAAGACAACCAATCTATAGACAGGAGTTCTTAAACTATTTAAATGGAGCACCCAGTCTGGGAAAAAAACCCACACTCATGTGGAACCTCAAAGGACCCCAGTTGTACCAAATAGGCATTGTCTTATCCACACACCAAACTACATCCGTTTTTGTATCCCTCGTGCCACGATCGTCCCTTTCTGAGTGTTAAACATTCACCTCTTTATCTTGGATACTTATAACTTATATTCTGAGAACATTATTTTTATGCATTTTCTAAAATACTTATAATTAACAGAAGAAAAAATAATTAAATGCATGTTTGTGTAATAAGATGTCATTTTGGACATGTTAACAATAACCTTGGAAAGGCTCTTCATGTGGTGATAACACCTCACTAGTTTTCAGACCTAATACCTAACTCTGTAAACCTGAATCTATTAAGCGGGAGTAAACCCTTTCTGAAATAACATTTTAATTTTTCCAAGCTACACGAGGAAAAAGAAACATGATTCAATGGAGTTGGACAATGACCCCAGGGTAAAAGAATTTGTATTTCTAGGACTTATTCCCAAGACCGGAGCTTGGTCTTATTTCTTTTTTTGTATTTTGTGTATATGACAACTCTGCTGGGAAACCTCATCATCATGGTCACTGTGACCTGTCAGTGTCGCCTCCACACCTCCATGTACATCCTGCTCTGCACTCTAGCCAGCTTTGACATCTGCTTCTGCTCCATCACTGCTCCAAAGGTCCTAGAAGACCTTCTGTCTAAGATAAGGACCATATCCTATACAAGCTGCATGACACAGATGTTTTTCTTCCACCTCCTTGGTGCAGCAGATATTTTCTCTCTCTGTGATGGCTTTTGATCAGTACACAGTGTCTCCAACCCCTGCATTATGTGACCATTATGACTACGGGGCGATGCACTGCCATCATTGTGACTTCTTTGCGGGGGGGGGGGTGTTTTGGTCACTCCATCACGCAGATTTCCCTTTTGCTGATGCACCATTTAGGTGCTCCTATGTTCTGTGCATAGATATTTATAAGTGTTATATGCTCTTGTTGGATTGTTCCCTTTATCGTTATTTAGTGCCCTTCCTTGTCTCTTGTTAAAGTTTTGCTTTAAAGTCTATTTTGTCTGATGTAAGTTTGTTCCCTCAGCTTTCTTTTCTTTGCCATTTGCATGGAGTATCGTTTTCCATCCTTTTACTTTCAATCTGTGAGCATCTTTAGGTATAAAGTGTGTCTCTTGTATACAGCATACATATGGGTCTTGTTTTTTTATCTAATCACCCTATGCCTCTTGATTGGAGCATTCAGTTCTTTGACATTTACAGAAGCTATTGATAAGTATGTACTTATTGCCATTTTGTTACTTTTTTTCTGGGTGTTTAGCAGTTCTCTCTTGTGGTTTTATGGTTTTCTTTAGTAATACGTTTGACTTCCTTTCTCTGAAACTTTTGTGTATTTATTATAGGTTTCTGGTTTGTCATTACCGGGAGGTTCATATATAATAATAACCTACGTGTATAGCAATCTACATTAAGTTGATGGTCTCTTTCGTTTGACCTCTTTCTAAAAGTTCTACTCTTTTACTCCCCTCCTTCCACAATTTCTGGCTTTGATATCATATCTAACCTCTTTCTCTCTGTGTGTACATCCATTACCCTTTTATCTTGGAAATAGGTAATTTTAGTTATTTTGTCTTTTCACCTTCTTATTTCTTCATAGGTGATTGATCTGCTACCTTCACTTTATTATTGCCTTTACTAGTGATTTTATTGCCTTTTTAAAATCATTTTCTTATTCCTATTTGTAGTCTTCTCTTTCCCACTTAAATCCCTGTAGCATTTCTTGTAAAACTGGTTTCCTGATTATAAACTCCTTTAATTTTTGCTCGTCTGGGAAGCTCGTTATCTCTCCTTCCATTCTGAATGATAACTTTGCCAGGTAGGGTATTCTTGGCTGTAGGTATTTTTGCTTTCAACACTTTAAATATATCATGCCACTCGCTTCTAGCCTGTAAGGTACTGCTGAGAAGTTAGCTGATAGCCTTATGGAGTTTCCTTTGTATGTTGCTTGTTGTCTTTCTCTTGTAGCTTTTAGGAATCTCTCCTTATCTTTACTTTTTGATATTTTAATTATAATGTGTCTTAGTGTGGGCCTTTTTGGGTTTATCTTGTTTGGTGCTCTTGGTGCTTCCTGTACCTGGATGCCTGTTTCCTTCCTTAGGTTAGGAAAGTTTTCAGCTATTTTTTCTTCAAATAGATTCTCTGCCCCATTGTCTTACGCTTCTCCTTCTGGGACACCTATAATACAAATGTTAATGCACTTGGTGTTGTCCCAGAGGTCTCTTAGACTGTTTCAATTTTTTTTTATTCTTTTTTCTTTGATCTGTTCAGCTTTGATGAATTCCTCCAGTCTTTCATTCAGTTCACTGATCCATGCTTCTGTATCATCTACTCTGCCATTGAGTCCCTCTAGTGAATTTTTCATTTTCAGTATTGTGTTCTTCATTTCTGATTGGTTCTTTTTTATATTTTCCAGTTCTTTGTTGACGCTCTCACTGAGTTCATCCATTCTTCTCCCAAGATCAATGAGCATCCTTATGACTGTTAGTTTGTACATTTTGTCAAATAGATCATTTATTTCTGTTTCATTTAGTTTCTTTCTGGTGTTTTGTCCTGTTCCCTGACATGGAACATATTCCTTTACCTCCGCATTTTACCTGTTTCTCTGTGCTTATATCTATGTATTAGGTGAGTCAGCTACATCTCCTGATCTTGGAGAGGTGGTCTTATGTAAGAGATGCCTTTTGAGGCCCATCAGTGTGCTTCCCTCTCATCACCAGTTCCAAATGTTCCAGGAGTGACCCTTGTATGGGCTACATGTGTCCTTCTGTTGTGGAAGGGTTGCTCTTGCTGTAGGTGCCAAGGGAGGGTAGGCTGTCCTCCTAGCCAGCTGGTTGTAATGTTCAACTCTGTGTGGCTGCTATGGACACTTCAATCAGTTTATCTTGTTTGGGGAGCCCCAGAACAGTTGGCTGCAAGGTCTAAGAGCACATACCTGTTGTAGTTCTTCTGTTAAGTGAGCAGGCCCCCAGAGTGGCTGGTTACTAGGTTCAGGGCTTACGATTCCTGTAGGCCTCCCGCCTACAGTGGGGCTGGCCCCAGGCACAGAAGCACTCAATTGTTTCAGGCTTTGGAAGGTGAGGATGATCCCCTATGTGGTTATTTGAGAAGCACAAGTCTTCTGCAGCTGACAAGCCCAACTGACCACAGGACCACACACACTGGCAACAGAGTCCTGCCCCATGCACTGCCTCGACACCCTGATGTGGACCCATTTGCCCCACTTCAGAGGCCCCACACACTCTACCAATGCCCCACACCCTCCAGTTGCTCTTTGTACATGCCCTGCTCTGCAAAGGTGGACCCACTCACCCAGCTTCAGAGGATCCAGGCACCCAGCCTACCAGGCTCACAAGTTGCCTAATGGCTTCTGTTGGGTGGGGGCTGTCCCTAGGGCAGACTGCCTGCCTTGGTTGTGCTAGATTAAACTGATGCTCTAGAGAGTGTGGCAGACTCTGTGCTATCAGGCCAGGGGAAGAACTCCAATGGTGTCTGCCAGTGTCTGTGTCAGCAAACCCATACTAAGTCACAATAGTAGCTGCTGCCCATGTCTCAGTCCCTCGAGAGGTCCCACCTCTCAGTAAGATGCACCCAGAGCCTATAAATTGAGTCTCTTTCCACCAAAGAACTGTGCACCTTTCTTTCTGGTGAATTTAGGTTGCTTTCCAAAAGAGTTGAGTTTGTGCACGTGTCATTTAACAGCCAGCTTTTTCCCCTTATGTTTGATAACGTTTCTGGGAGTATTCCCCAGTGTTGTTAGTAGCTAGTCAAACCAGATATGATGACACTCTTCTTGGTTGTGCTGAGTCCAAAAGATGCTTGTAGTGGTAACATTCCCCCACTCAGATCCCACACTCCCCCAGGGAAGGCTGCATACCTTAGGATTGCTCCCAATTGGCTATGAAGCACCATGGCTTGTAAAGGTGGATTTTTTTTCTCTCCAGAAAGGAATTTCTGCCTCTTCCTCCTTAGTCAGAACTATCCCTTATGGAAGGGGTTCCTTTTTATCCAGTTCAGTTCTCTCTCAGGGGTAACTGTTCCTAGAGAAGTAGTAAAGTTTTTGTGTCCATGGGAGGAGGTGAGTTCAGAGTCTGCCTATACTGCCATCTTGACATTTCTCTGCCCTGAATTATTGAATCAGATTGTGTTGTGTGTTGTGTGTTTAAACATGGCTTGAGGAAGTCTCAGGGACTACGATGTGGCAGGAGTTCTTGCATTCTTGGCCTCTTGGGATTATGCTTCTGAGATACAGTCAGTGATTCAGGCTCCATAGATCTTGGGTGCCATCTGATTCTGACATACTGATAAAAATCTGATTGAGTGAGTCACAAGAGATAGGAAGGAAAAGAAGGAAGCATTTGCATGAAATAGACTACAAAGTGGTTTGTAGTATGCATCTTTCATAGGCAATTTCATATAGAGAAGCTTGGAGACTTGCAACCAGAGCTACCTGAGTAAAGGTAGCAGGACCTTATGAATGGTGAGTTGACAAATGTGAATTATTCTTAGAATTCTCATGCTAGGGAAAGTAGGTTGATATTGAAAAAAGTCATAATTGATTGACGAGGTGACAAGAAATGGCACTCAATTGAGCTGATAAGTTAACGAATACTCATGGTGCCATTCCAGATTGAATGTGGGACATAAGTGAAGTTTGTCCTCAACACTCAGTATCCTTTGGTTAACTCTGCTTGGGCTCTTTTCTACCTCACCAGATCTCATTTCTTGTTCTGATCTCTTATCTCCACTCTAAAACCCAAGGATTTGTCTTTGACCTATTACATTCTTTTAATATGAAACTCTCCTATGCTTTACCTCAACAGCTTCAGGATGACCCTTTAAGCTGTAAAAATAACAGGTAAAATTATTGTCATGCTTTAATGACAAAAAGCTAGAAATTTTAAGATGAAACATACTTTGAATTCAATGTACATCCTCATGTTTTCTACCCATCAGTTTTTTCCCAATAGTGAGGACTATGGTTCCTATAGGAAAAGAGTATAACAGGTAGATGGGGGTTAGGATTAGGTTTAGGGTCAGAATGTGCACTAGACAGATCAATAAGGATGAGATTAATAATGACATTAGCCTTTCACTGAGCATTTACTATCTGCCAGGCATTGTATGTTTCACATGTACCATCTCATTTTAACCTGCATGACAATTTCATGAGGTGGATATTATAAGTACCTTTTTATAAGTGAATTGTGAACTGCGAAGAGATAAAATAACTTGGGCAAGATCATACAATTAGTGGATGGCAGAGATTGGATTTGGACCCAGGTCTGTATGACTCTGAAGTTAGAGATTTCAGGTATAATGCTTTACTTTTACCATGCTTTCCCAAACAAAAATAATACCCTACATTTCTTCTCAAATACCAATAGCTTGAAAAATATACTGATTAGAGTTTTCTCTTCTTTAATCTTTCCTCTCTCTTGGGAAGTGGGAAGTGGGAAGTGAGAAGAGTGTAAATCCTCAATGGTGAAGCCAATCTGAGATTGGCCCTGGGAAGGCTGGACTGGAAAATCAGTTCTTGAAAAATAAGAATGTCTTGCTCTTTGTGTAGGATCCCTGAGGCTCTGCCTTTGTCTAAACTTATCACAAGAGTGTGAATCTGGCATATCTAGTTCTGCATAATATAAATCCCTTTAGACTATTACGGGGAAATCTTTCAAAGCTTCTTCATTCCTGATAGGAATCTAGGAGGACAACCATTATGTAGCTTTAAGGTTCTCAATACATCATAAGCCCATATGAAGTTGAACTAATCAGAAAAAATTTCTTTATCTGTTATGGGCTATATGTACATATGTGCACTTCATTTGCAGTAATCATGAGATCTTTCTAGAACAGGATTACAGTTTGGCATAGACGAGTCCAGTAATGTAATAAATTACCTGCAAATGGTTTAAGAGCAATCAGCTGGGTATCTGAAGACTTATCGCTGTATTTAAGTGGATGTGAGATCTTGGG
This sequence comes from Equus asinus, assembly GCF_041296235.1. Classification (NCBI taxonomy): domain Eukaryota; kingdom Metazoa; phylum Chordata; class Mammalia; order Perissodactyla; family Equidae; genus Equus; species Equus asinus. The sequence continues at coordinate 36,685,248 of NC_091806.1, read as the reverse complement.
CAAATCACTCTACCTCTAGGCTTCTGTTTATTTACCTCTGGAAACGGAGCTGGATTCAATCAATCTCTTAACCTGCCATATAGTTTTCCTGATTGATACATTGCTACTTTGCTCTTTGGATGGAAACACACCAGCTCAACTCTATAACACTAATTACTTCATGCTTACCAGAAGGTTGGGTTACCAGCTACCTGTTAACTTAACCAGAAAAATAAATTGTTACCTAAGTGTAGTTGGTTCATTGACAATATATTCGAGAATATAAATAGGACTCCGTGGGAGAAATAACGAAAGGACTTCTTGGTGACGAGGAGCTTGGAGATTTTTATTCTGTTTCATCACAGAAGGCATGAGTTTTCTCTTGTCTTTTCAAGGCTGACTTCATTTCTTGGTTCCTCAGAGTGTATATTATGGGGCTCACCAGAGGGGAGATGGCAGTGAAGGTGATGGACCTGGCTTTATCTGTGGGGAGGACACTGAAGGGCTGACATAGACATAGATGCAGGGCACAAAGAGCAGAGTCACCACAGTGATGTGTGAGGTGCAGGTGGAAATGGCTTTCCTCCTGCCCTGCCCTTCCTGAGTCCTCAGTGTCATTAGGATGACTGTGTAGGACACAAGCAGGAACAGAAACCAGAGAGTAGTGACTACGTCATCATTGGAAATCATCGGGAGCTCAAGTGCAAAAGCATCTGTACAGGTGAGTTTGAGAATCTGGGGGACATCACTGTAGAAGCTGTCAAGAACAAAGTGTCCAAAGAAAGGGACTCTTCCTTTTGTGGAGATTAAGCAAAAGGCTACTGAACAATGATTAGATCAGTGAAGAAATCAAAGGAGAAATAAAAAAATACCTGGAGACAAATCTTAATAGATCACAGAAATAGGAAAAAAAAAACCTAAAATTTGTGTAGTATCACAAAAGATCCCTAACAGCCAATGCAATCCTGAAAAAGAAGAACAAAACTGGAGGCATCACACTTCTGATTTCAAACTATATACTACAGAGATATAATAATCAAAACTTTATAGTACTGGCATAAAAACAGACATGTAGACCAATGGAACAGAACCAAGAGCCCAGAAATGGACCCATGCACATACATTCAATTAATTATCAACAAAAAATGTCAAAAATATACAATGGGGAAAGCATAGTTTCTTTAATAAGTGATACTGGGAAAACTGGATAACCACATGTATAATAATGAAATCAGACCCCGATCTTACATCACTCACAGAAAGTAACTTGAAATAGATCAAAGATTTAAACATAGACCAGAAACCATAAAATTCCTGGAAGGAAAAATAGTAGAAAATCTCCTCGACATTGGTCTTGGCAATAATATTTTGGAAATGAAACTAAAAGCACGAGCAACAAAGCAAAAATTAATAAAATGAGACTACATCAAACTAAAAAGCTTCTGCACAGTGAAAGAAACAATCAACAAATGAAAAGACAACTCACAGAATGGAACAATATATTTTCAAATGATATATCAGATGATGAGTTAGTATCTAAAATATGTAAACAACTCATAAACTCAAGCAAAAAACACACAATCAGATTTAAAAATAGGCAGAGGAACTGAATAGAAATTTTTTCAAACAAGACTTTCAAATGACCAACAGGTACGTGAAAAGGTACTCAATATCACTAAGCATCAGAGAAATGCAATTCAAAACCACAGTCAGATATCACTTCACACATGTTAGAATGGCTCTCATCAAAAAGACAAAAGATAGCAAGTGTTAGTGAGGATGTGGAGAAAAGAAAACTCTTGTACACTGTGGATAGAAATATATATTGCTATGGTCACTATGGAAAACAGTGCAGAGGTTCCTCAAAAAATTAAAAATATGACTACCATATGATCCAGCAAGCCCCCATGTCCTCAAACTCGCCTGTACAGATAATTCTATGCTTCCGCTCCTGATGATTTCCAGTAATGGACTACTCACGACGCTGTGGTTTAACTTCTTGCTTGTTTCCTATACAGTCAACCTAATGATGCTGGGGTCTCAGGCAGGGGAAGGCAAGATGAAAGCTATCTCCACCTGCACCTCACATATCTCAGTGGTGACCCTGCAGTTTGTGCCCTGCATTTATGTCTATGCCCGGCCTAGTTGAAAAGTTCAGGAGAGCCTAGGTGGAGTTTGGTCAAATCTTTGTTGCCTCTAGAAAATTTTAGACTCTAGAAAAAATGTGTGTTCCTAAGCATATCTTCCTGAGTCACATCTTAATTACTCCCACCGAAACAACCTCACCATCAGCAGAATTTTTCCAAAGCCACATCCAACAATATCCCCTTTGATAATTCTCACACTAGTTCTGGGATTAGGGACTTGATAAATATGATGGAGCACTGTCAGTAAGTGTGGAAGAGCCAAGAAAATGTTATTTCCTGAGTGTACTCTTTTCCATATAAAGATAGAAGAGAAGTCACTGAAATCACTGGCCTTTGGAGGAGAATTTAACAGAATTTTTTGAAGCTAAATGATTCCCAAGGTCCGTGTGAATATAATTTAAGATGTTGGAGAAGAAAGTTGGAAAATTTAGGTAAGAAATACAACTAAAGAGAGTGAATACCTGTGGTGTCTGGGTGTCTATGTATAAGCGTGAGAAAAGAAGAATGACAATAATTGAACTCTAGATGTAATCATTAATATTCATAAATACATTCTTTCTAAAAAATAATGTAATAAGTATGCAAGATGTTACTTTCCAGGGTGAAACTTCAGTGACAGACACCACAGCTAAGAAATATGAATAAAGAGGATATTGTGAAATGAGAGTTATAGAAATGAGTTTAGTTAGGAATTGGGGATAAGGCAGCTCTTTATTTGTGAAATTGCTTGAATTGCACAAAGAAGAGAATTTTCTCACCTCTATTACCTATAGATGGATCTCCTCAGACTGAAATCTGCACAGCTATTTCTTATGCTAAATTTAAAACTAGAGAGAAAATGAAATATATTAAACCTTCAAAAAAGTTGAAAGAATAGTACAATGATCACATACATACCCTTAAAATTTACCAAAAAATAAAAATTTTATAGCAATGATTTTCTTTCCATGCCCACATAGTTTCATCCTTTCTTTCCAGCCAAATGTCCCAATACTGAGTACCTTTTATATATTCAAGTGGTCCCCTAAATCCAGGTCTCCTTTGCTTTACATTCCCATGTGCCCCAAACATAGGTATCACTGCGTCCATGCACGTTTCTCTGGGCCTCTTGACAAGAAGTCATCCTTTCCTCACACACACCTCATCTGTCTTTAGGTGGTCCCATTTAGTTCAACACAATCCATTTCCTGATGAGCTTCCAGTGTTAAGGTTACCCGACATAGTACTAATTAGATAACCAGCCATGTGTGGTGAGACTCTGTGTATGTTAATTCACCTAATCCCCATTACTTCCCTGTTAGGTGGGTATTATTATAATCCCCATTCTATAGCTGAAGAAGTACAGACTCCACGAGGTCTCTCACTTACCCAAGCCACACAGTGATCAAGCCAGGACTTGAGCCCAGATGGCTCTTCCTGCAGAGACCTGCACCAGACTGGTCTGCTAAGATAGATGTTAGATAAGAAAACAAGCTAGGCATTCTCCTTGCCATCCTCTCACCATCCTCTGGGCCATTATCATTGACAATAAAAGAAAAATACCTCCTATTTTCCCCAAAACAATGTGTTCTGATGAAGCTGTTTCTGAATACATGTTCTGGGAAGTGTACAGCTCCTCGAAAACATTTTTGGCACATTCAAGAAGCTGTGTGCCTGTGACAGTTACTAACCCAGAGTGTTTCTTTAAGGTGACATACATACAAGCACACATTATTGGTTAGGCAATGCTTTAAGCATTGATGCATTTGCATAGATTAATTCATTTATTCCTCACAAAAGTCACATGAGAGAGATGCTATTGTTTCCAAACACTGATGCAGAGGCTGAGGCCAAAGGGGTAAAGTAATTTCTCCTATATGCATAAGCAGTAAGTGACCAGGTGTGATTTGAAGAGGCTGTGTGATACCAGAGGCCCCAAGGTATCTTCCTGCATGCTCTGATACCTCTAGGTAGCTTTTTTGCTTCTCCATATTAAGTAGGCTTTGGACAAGATTGCATGCAGAGGAAAGAAAATTTGAATGGAAAGTGAGATAGGTGAAAAGAAATATCTTTATTTGAACTGGAAAGCACGTCCAAAAAGTGAAAGAAGTAAATTTCACCTTTCTTTTGTTTCTGATTATGGTAAGAAAAAGGAGATAAAATTTAAAGAAAGAAATTAAGGTCCATTTCAAGAATTTGCCAAAAAAAAAAAAAGAAATTCAAAAGCAAAACGATTATATTTTAAGCACGTCTTAACAATTTAAGAAACTGACAAATTGCTTTCAAAAGTGCTTGCTCTGTTGTACATCACCAGAGTTCCAATTCCTCTACATTTTTTGTCAACTCTTGATATATCCATCTTCCCTATTTTAACCATTCTAATAGGTGTGTACTGTTATCTCGCTGTAGTTTTCATTTACATTTCACCAGTGATCAATGATGTTGAGCACCTTTTCACGTACTTATTTCCTATCACTATATCTTCCTGTTGAAATGTCTGTTCAAACCATTTGTCCCTTTTTTGTAATTGGGTTGTTTGTTTTCTTATTGAATTTTAAGAGTTACAGCCATTCTACTCTTACATACTTATGCAAGAGAAATGAAAACATATGCCCACACGAAGACCAATATATGAACGTTCATAACAGACTTATGTGTAACAACCAGAAACTAGAAACAACCAAAATATTCATGAAAAAGTGAATGGATAAACAAAATGTGGCTTATCCACACAAAAGAAAGGAACAAAATATTGATATACACAAAATCATGGATTAATTTTGTGAGTGAAAGAAGCCAGACAAGAAGAGAGTGCATATTTTAGGATTCCATTTATAGAAATTCTAGAAAATAAAAACTAATCTATAGTGACAGATGCAGGTGAGTGGTTACCTGAAGAAAGAGGGGCAGAGGGGACATATTACAAAGGGTCACAAGGACACTTTTGGGGTGATAGCAATATTAACTATCTTAAACATAGTGATGATGTCATGGGTATATGATTACATCAAAACTTATCAAAGTGTACACTTCAAACACATGAGTGTGTTGTGTATCAATGATAGCAAAATTTTAAAAAATACCTTTTAAGAGATAAATTTGAGGGAGATCTTGTCAAGATGGCAGCATAGGCAGACTCTGAACTCACCTCCTGCCATGAACACAGCCAGGTTACAATTATTTTTCGAAAAAATACCCTGAAGAGAAAACTGAAAACTGAATAAAAAGAACCCCCACAAGGGAGGGTCCTGACTGAGGCCGAAGAGGCAGAAATTCCTCCTGGAGAGAAAAAAAGCCACCTTCACAAGCTACAGACCTTCACAGCAGGCTGGACGGAAGACACTCTAAGGTATGCATCCCTCCCTGGAGCAGTGGGATCTTGAGCAAGGGGCCCATTACTGCTATACGCATACTTCCGTCTCAGCACAAGTGAGATGAGTATCCTACTATCTGGCTTTTCTGGCTATTAACTGTAACAGGGAATACCCCCAGAAAAGCTATCAGATGAAGGCCAAAAGAACCCAGCTCTTAAAGGGCTCATGCACAAATTCACTCATCTCAGAGAGCAAACCAAAATCACCAGAAAGAAGGCTGCACAGTCCTTTGGTGAAAAGAGACTCACTTGGTAGGTTCTGGGTGCATCTCAGTGAGAGGTGAGACCTCTCCAGAGACTGAGACATTGGTGGTGACCATTCTTGTGCTCTGGTACAGATGTTCTGACACAGATGCTGCCAGATGCTGTTGATGCTATCCACTGGCCTGTTAGCCCAGGGATATGCCACACTCACTATAGCACAGATTTAATCTGGTTCAGCCAGTGCAGGCAGCCTGCCTTAGGGACCAGCCCCACCCAACAGCCAGCTCTCAGGCTACTTGTCCACCTGCATTGATTGGGTGCCTTGATCCTCCATAGGTAGGCAAGTGTGTCTGTCTCTGTGTGAGGACCAGGTGAACTGTGAGGTGCATTGGTGGAGGGGTGGGGGCCTCTGCAGTGGGGTGACTGGGTAGGCTCCAGGGAGTTGGGAGTGTGCACAGACGAGGACTGTGTTGGCAGTGGGTGTGGACCTGTGGGGGGGTGGGGCTTATCAGTGGCAGAAGATCTATGCTTCACAAAGACTATCAGCCCCACCTACCAAAGCCTGAAACAATTGGGTGCTCCCTGTGCCTAGGGCCAGCCCCACTCAGCTGCAAACCTAAGACAGCTGACAACAGCTTTGCAAGCCTGAGGCCTACAGCAACTGTGAGTTCCTGAGCCTAGCAACCAGCTACACTCAGTGCCTACCGAATGACAGGGAAATCGCAACAGGAGTGTGCTATTAGACCTTGTAGCCAAAGGTCCTGGGGCTCCCCAAACCCAATTTATAAACAGCCAGCCAGGGAGGGAAAGACTAGACTTCCTGGGTACCTGCAGTAAGAGTAACCTTGCCACAGCATAAGGACATAAGTAGCACACAGGGGTCATTCCTAGATCATTGGGACTGGTGACAAGAGGGAAGCACACTGCTGGGTCACAAAAGGCATCTCTTACATAAGGCCACTTCTCCAAGATCATGAGACATAGCCAACTTACATAATACATAGATATAAGCGCAGAAAGAGGCATAATGACTCCTCAAAGGAATAGCAAAGGAACAGAATAAAACCCCAGAAAAAGAGCTAAATGAAACAGAATAAGGTAGTTCAAACAAAAACTCATAAGGATGTTCACGGATATTGGGAGAATACTGGATGAACACAGTGAGAACATCAACAAAGAATTGGAAAATATGAAAAAGAACCAACCAGAAATGAAGATTACAATACTGGAAATGAAAATTTCACTAGAGGGACTCAATAACAGAGTAGATGATATAGAAGAATGGATCAGCAAGCTGGATGAAAGACTAGAGGGGATCACCAAAACTGAATAGATAAAAGAAAAAAGAATTTAAAAGAATGAGAACAGTCTATGGGAACTCTGGGACAATCATGTGCACTAACATTCATATGATATGTGTCCCAGAAGGAGAAGAGAGAGACAAAGGGGCAGAGATTCTATTTGAAGAAATAATAGCTGAAAACTTTCCTAATCTAAGGAAAGAAACAGACATCAAAGTAAAAGAAGCACAGAGAGCACCAAACAAGAAAAGCCCAAAGAGGCCCACACCAAGACACATTATAATTAAAATGTCCAAAATTAAAGATAAAGAGAGAATCCTAAAAGCAGCAAGAGAAAGACAACAAGTGACATACAAAGGAAAGCCCATAAGGCTATCAGTGGACTTCTCAGCTGAAACCCTACAGGATAAAGGAATGTGGCATGAAGTATTTAAAGTGCTGAAAGGAAAACACCTACAGCCAAGAATATGCTATCCAGCAAAGTAATCATTCAGGATGGAAGGATTTATAAACAGCTTCCCAGACAAGCAAAAATTAAAGGTGTTTATCACCAAGAAACCAGTTCTACAAGAAATGCTGAAGGGACTTATTTAAGTAGGAAAGAGAAAAACCACAAGTAGGGATAAGAAAATTATCAGAAAAAAAATCAGGCAATAAAATCACTGATAAAGTCAAAAACATAGTAAAGGTAACAGATCGCCCACCTATGAAGATAATATGAAGGTTAAACGACAAAAGTATTAAATTACCTACTTCAAGGAAAAGAGGATAATGGATAGACACACACAAAATGAGAGATTAGATATGATTTCAAAAACATAAAATGTGGGAGGAGAGGAGTAAAAGAGTAGAGCTTTTAGAAAGAGGTCAAGCTAAAGAGACTATCAACTCAATGTAGATTGCTATATACGTAGAATGTTATTTAAGAACCTCATGGTAATCACAAGCCAGAAACCTATAATAAGCAAACAAATATGTAAGAGGAAAGAAATCAAACATATTACTAAAGAAAGTCATCAAATCACAAGGGACGAGATCAAGAGAAGTAGGGAAAAGAGAAGAACTACTAAAACACAGAAAAAAGTAACAAAATGGCAATAAATTCATATTAATCAATTGCTACTTTAAATCTCAATGGAGCAAATGCTCCAATCAAAAGGCATGGGGTGTTCTATTGGATAAAAAACAAAACCCATATGTATGCTGCATACAAGAGACACACTTCAGACACAAAGACACTCACAAACTGGAAATGAAAGGATGGAAAAATATACTCCATGGAAACAGCAAAGAAAAGAAAGAGCAGGTAGTAATACCTATATCAGAGAAAATTGACTTTAAACAAAAACTGTAACAAGAGACAATGATGGGCACTACATAATGATAAAGGGAACAATACAACAAGATATAACACTTGTAAATATCTATGCACCCAACACAGGAGCACCTAAATATATAAAGCAATTATTAACAGACATAAAAGGAGAAATAGACAATAACACAACAGTAGGGAACTTAGACACACCACTTACAGCAATGGATAGATCATTCAAACAGAAGATCAATAAGGAAACACTGGCCTTAAAGGACACATTAGACCAGATGGACTTAGCAGATATATCTAGAACATTCCATCCAAAAACCACAGAATACACATTCTTTTCAAATGCACATTGAACATTCTCCAGGATTCAACACAAATTAGGCCACAAAAAAGTCTCAATAAATTTGAGAAAACTGAAAAATACTGTGAATCTTTTCTGACCACAAAAGTATGAAACTGGAAATCAACTACAGAAAGAAAATCAGAAAACCCATAAATATGTGCAGATTAAATAAAATGCTACTGAAAAACGATTGGGTCAATGAAAAAAATCAAAGGAGAAATAAAAAATACCTGGATACAAATGAAAATGAAAATATGACATACCAAAAATCTATGGGATACAGCAGAAGTGGTTCTAAGAAGGCAGTTTATCGCACTTCAGGCTCACCTCAACAAACAAGGAAAATACCAAATAAACAATCTAACTGTGCACCTAAAGGAATGAGAAAAAAAAAGAACAAACTAAGCCCCAAATCATCAGAAAGAAGGAAATAATTAAAATCAAAGCAGAAATAAACGAAAGAGACAAAAAAAACCACTAGAAAAAGTTAATGAGACAAAGACCTGGTTCTTTGAAAAGATAAACAAAATTGACAAAACTTTAGCTAGACTCATCAAGAAAAAAGAGAGAAGGCCCAACTACATAAAATCAGAAATGAAAGAGGAGAAATTACAACAGCCATCTCAGAAATAAAAAAGATTATAAGAGAATACTATGAAAAGCTATGTGCAGGCAAATTGGATAATCTGGAATAAATAGATACATTCTTAACATCATACAACCTTCAAAAGGGGACCAAGAAGAAGTAGAGAATTTGAATAGACCAGTCCCCAGGAAGGAGATTGAAACAGCAATAAAAACATCCCAAAAAACAAAAGTCCAGGACAAGATGACTTCCCTGGTGAATTCTACCAAACATTCAAAGAAAACTTAATACTATCCTTCTCAAACTATTCCAAAAGAATGAATAGGAGAGGAGGCTTCCTAATTCATTCTGCAAAGCCAACAATATCTTGATACCAAAACAGATAAGGACAACAGAAAAAAAGAAAACGACAGACCAATATCACTGATGAACATCTATGCAAAAATCCTCAACAAAATGCTAGCAAGTCGAATACAACAATACATTAAAAAGCTCATAAATCGTGTCCAAGTGGGTTTTATTCCAGGGATGCAGGGATGGTTCGAGATCCACAGATCAATCAACGTGATATACCACATTAACAAAATGAAGAATAAAAACCACATGATCATCTCAATAGACACAGAGAAAGCATTTGACAAGATATAGTAACCATTTATGATAAAAACTCTAAATAAAATGGATATAGAAGGAAACTACCTCAAACTAATGAAGGCCATATATGACAAACCCACAGCTAATATCATTCTTCATGGAGAAAAACTGAAAGCTAACCTTCTAATAGCAGGAACTAGAAAAGGATGCCCACTTTCATCACTCTTATTTAACATAATATTGGAAGTCCTAACCAGGGCAATCAGGAGATAAAAAGAAATAAAGTGATCCAAATAGGAAAAGAAGTGAAACTGCCACTATTTGCAGATGACATGATTTTGTACACATAAAACCCTAATGAATCCACTAAAAAATCTTTTACAAATAATAAATGAATACAGTCAAGTTGCAGGATGCAAAATCAACATACAAAAATCAGTTGCGTTTCTATACACTAACAACGAAGTAGCAGAAAGAGAAATCAACAATACAATCCCATTTACAATTGCAACAAAAAGAATAAACTATTAGGAATAAACTTAACCAAAGAGGTGAAAGATGCGTACACTGAAAACTATAAAATATTGTTGACAGAAATTGAATAAGACAAGAAGAAATGGAAAGATATTCCATGCTCTTGGATTGGAAGAATTAACATAGTTAAAATGTCCATACTTCCTAAAGCAATATATAGATTCAATGCAATCCCTATCAAAGTTCCAACAACATTTTTCACAGAGATAGAACAAAGACTGCTACAATTTATATGGAACAAGAAAAGACCCTGAATAGCCATAGGAATCCTGAGGAAAAAGAACAAAGTTGGAAGTATCACACTCTCTGATTTCAAAATATACTACAAAGCTATAATAACTAAAACAGCATGGTGCTGGCACAAAAACAGACACACAGATCAATGGAACAGAATTCAGAGCCCAAAAATAAACCCACACATTTATGGATAGCTTATTTTCAACAAGGGAGCCAAGAGCATACAATGGAGAAAGGAGTGTTTCTTCAATAAATGGTGTTGGGAAAACTGGACAGTCACATGGAAAAGAATGAAAGTAGACCATTATCTTACACCATGCACAAAAATCAACTCAAAATGGATTAAAGACTTGAATGTAAGACCTGAAATCATGAGACTTCTAGAAGAAAACATAGGCAGTACGCTCTTTGACATCATGTCTGACAGGGCAAGAGAAACAGAAAAAATGAACAAATGGGACTACATCAAACTAAAAAGCTTCTGCACAGCAAAGGAAACCATCAACAAAATGAAAAGGTAACCTAACAATTGGTAGAAGATATTTGCAAGCCATATATCAGATAAAGGGTTTATATCCAAAATATACAAAGAACTCATAGGTCTCAACAATAAAAAAAACCAACAACCCAATTAAAAAATGGGCAAAAAATCTGAACGGAGATTTCTCCAAAGAAGATATATGGATGGCCAACAGGCACATGAAAAGATGTTCAACATCATTAGCTATCAGGAAAATGCAAATCAAAACTACAATGAGGTATCACCTCACTCCGGTGAGAATGGCTATAATTAACAAGACAGGAAACAAGTGTTGGAGAGGATATGGTGAGAAGGGAACCCTTCTACACTGCTGCTTGGAGTGCAAACTGGTGCAGCCACTGTGGAAAGCAGTATGGAGTATCCTCAGAAAATTAAGAATAGATCTACCATATGATCCAGCTATTCCACTGCTGGGTATTTATCCAAAGAACTTCAAAACACAAATACATAAAGATACATGAACCCCTATGTTCATCACAGCATTAATCACAATAGCCAAGACTGGGAAGCAATCTAGGTGCCCATCAAGGGGTGAATGGATAAAGAAGATGTGGTATTTATACACAGTGGAATACTATTCAGCCATAAGAAATAATGAAATGCGGCCATTTGTTACAACATGCATGGACCTGGAGGGTATTACGCTAAGTGAAACAAGACAGAGGAAGAAAGTCAAATACCGTATGATCTCACTCATAAGTAGAAGATAAAAACAATGACAAACACATAGCTACAGAGATTGGATTGGTGGTTTCCAGAGAGGAAGAGGGGAAGGACGAAGCTGAAAGGGGCGATTAGGCTCACATGTGTGGTAATGGGTTATAATTAGTCTTTGGGTGGTGAACAAGATGTAATCTACACAGAATTTGAAATATATTATAATGTACACCTGACAGTTATATAATGTTATAATCCAATATTACCACAATAAAAATTTTAAAAAACAAAGAAATTTGACCAGTGAACAGAAGAGAAACTCTGAGTTGCCACTTTTCTTTTCATAGCTGAGGAGCTATTGAGCACACAGGGGTTTTGGTACCCAAAGTAGTTTAAAGTAAAGAGAGAAACAAAATAAATACCCTAAAGAAAAATAGAAAAATAGAGAATAATTTTCTGGCTTGAAAATGTTCTAATTTTTCATAGCATTAAATTTGTAATTTAGGAAAGGGACAGATGCTCCTGTAGAATTCAGTCCAAAGAGATACATTCTGCACATAGGAGTTCTTAAACGATTTGAATAGAAAACCCAGTCTGGAAAAAACCCCACACTGCTATGGAACCTCAAAGGACCCCAGTTGTACCAAATAAGCACTGCCTTACCCACACACCAAACTGCATCCATTTTTATATCCCTCATGCCACAATAGTCTGTTGCTGAATATTTAACATCCAACCGTTTACCTTAGATACTTGGAACTTGTATAGTGAGAACATGCTCTTTATGCATTTTCTAAAATATTTATAATATACGGAAGAAAAATAATTAAATGCATGCTTCTGTAATAAGATGTCATTTTGGACTCATTCGCTATAACCTCAAAACTGCTCTTCATGTGGTCATAACATCTCACTAGTCTTTGGACCTAATACCTGACTATGTCAACCTGAATCTATTAAGGGAGATAAACCTTTTCTAAAATAACACTTTAATTTTTTCCAAGCTGCATGAAGAAGAAGAAATATGATTCAATGGAGTTATAAAATGGCCCCAGGGTAAAAGAAACTATGTTTCTTGGACTTAGTCCCAAAACCTGAGCTTGGTCTTATTTCTTTTTTCGTGTTTTGTGTACAAGACAACTCTGCTGGGAAACCTCCTCATCATAGTCATTGTCACCTGTGAGTCTAGCCTTCACACACCAATGTACTTCCTGCTCCCCAATCTAGCCATCCTTGACATCTGCTTCTCCTCCATCACTGCTCTGAAGATCCCAGTAGAACTTCTGTCAAAGATAAAGATCATATCCTATACAGGCTGCATGACACAGTTGTTTTTCTTCCACCTCCTTGGTAGAACAGACATTTGTTCTCTCTCTGTGACGGTGTTTGATTGCTAGATAGCCAACTCCAAGCCCTTGCACTTATGTGACCATCATGAGTAGGGGGCGATGCACTGTCCTCGTTGTGGCTTCTTGGGTATGTGGCTTTGTCCACTCCCTCATCCAGATTTCCCTATTGCTGCCTCTCTCATCCTGTGGACCCAACGTTCTTGACAGCTTCTATGATGATGTCCCTCAGGTCTTCAAACTTGCCTGTACCTTTGCACTTGAGGTCCTGATTGTTTCCAACAGTGGCTTAGTCACTACCCTGTGGTTTTATTTCTGCTTGTGTCCTACACAGTCATTCTAATGATTCTCAGGTCTCAAGCAGGGTGGGCAAGAGGACAGCAATCTCCAGCTGCACCTCACACATCACTGTGGTGACACTTCACATTTTGCCCTGCATCTATGTCTATACCAGGCCCTTCACTGTCCTCCCCATGGAGAAAGCCATCTACGTCACCTTCACTGTTATCAGTCCTGTGCTGAACCCCTTGATCTACACTCTGAGGAAAGAGAAAATGAAGTCAGCCATGAGGAGACTGAAGAGAAGACTCATGCCTTCTGTGATGGAACAGAGTAAGAGTCTCCAACCTCCTCATCACCAAGGACACCCATCATTATTTTCCTGAGAGTCCTATTTATATACTCAAATATATGGTCAATAAACAAACTACACTTAGTTGGGAATTTAATTTTCTAGTTACATAAATAGGTTGCTGATAACCTAAGCTTCTGCTAAGCATGAAGTAACTAGTGTTATAGGATTGAGCTGATTGATGTATTTCCATTCAAATAGCAAAGTAACAATGTGTCAATCAGGACAACTATATGGCAAGTGAAGAGATTGATTGAATGCAACTCCTTTTCATGAGGTAAATAAACAGAAGCCTAGAGATAGAATGATTAGCTCAAGATCTCATATCAACTTAATTACAGAGATAAGTCTTCAGATACCCCATTGATTGCTCTTATGCCATTTGAATATAACTTATTACATTACTGGACCTGTCTATGCCAAACTGCAATCGTTTTCTAGGAAGATCTCACAATCAGTGCATCTGAAGTACACATATAGATGGGATACATATGTCCCATCGAAGTTTAAGACTATTTCTTCTTAAAGTTCAAATGGGCTTGTGACCTATTGAGAATCTCAAAGGTACACAGTGACTGTCCTTCTGGATTCTTATCAGGAATGAAGAAGCTTTGAAAGATTTCCCATAATAGCCTAAAGCGATTTATCTGATGTAGAACTAGACATTTCAGATTCACAGTCTTGTGATCAGTTTAGACAAGGGCAAACACTCAGAGATCCCACACAAAGAGTAAGAAATTCTCATTCAAGAACTGATTTCCCAGTTGTGGACTTAGAAGGGCCAATCTCAGATGGGCTACACTGTTTAGGATGTACATTCTTCCCACTTTCCACTTCCCAGAGAGAGAGAGAGGAAGGTTTAAGGAAATTAAAACTCTAATAAATGTATTTTCAGTCGGCTGGTGTTTGTGAAGAGGAAATACAGGCTAGTGTTTTCATCTGGGAAAGAATGGTAAAAGTAAAGCATTATAGCTGAAAGTTCTAACTTCAGAGTCATACAGACTTGGCTGCAAATTCCATCTCTGCCATCCACTAGCTGTGTGATCTTGACCAAATTATTTTATCTCTGCACAGGTCATGGTTCACCTATACAAAGGTGTTATAATACCCATCTCATGGAGTTTTTGTCAGCGCTAAAATGAGGTGCAATATGTGAAACACACAGTGCCTGGCAGATAGTAAGTTCTCAGTGAAAGGCTAATGTCATTATTAATATCATCCTTATTGATCCGCCTAATACACATTCTTACCCTAAACCTAATCCTAAACCCCATTGACCTGTTACACTCTGCTATATGAACCATACTCTTCATTATTGGGAGAAAACTAATGGGGTAGAAAACGTTGGAATGTACATGGAATTCAAAGCATCTTTCATCTTAAAATTTCTAGCTTTCTGTCATTAAAACATGATAATAGGTTTGCCTGTTGTTTTTACAGCTTAAGGTGTCATCCTGAAGCTGTTGAGATAAAGCATAGGAGAGTTTCACATTAAAAGAAGGTAATGGGGGGGCCGGCCCAGTGGCATGGCAGCTAAGTTTGCATGTTCCCCTTCAGCATCCCGGGATTCACTGTTTCAGATCCTGGATGCAGACCTACTCACTGCTTATCAACCACGCTGTGGCAGGAGTCCCACATATAAAATAGAGGAAGATGGCCACAGATGTTAGCTCAGGGCCAATCTTCCTCAGAAAAAAGAGGAGGATTGGCAGCAGATGTTAGCTCGGGGCTAATCTTCCTTAAAAAAAAAAAAAAGGTAATGGGTCAAAGATATACCGTTGGCTTTTAGAGTAGAGATAAGGCATCATAACAGGAAATCAGATATCCCAGGATGGAGAAGATCCCAATCAGAGTCAGCTGAAAGATATTGAGTGTTGGGGACAAACTTCACTTATGTTCTACATTGGATCTGGAATGACACCATGAGCATTCATTAACTAACTGGCTCAATTCATTGCCATTTCTTGTCATCTGGTCAACAAATTCTAACTTTTTTCAATATTAACCTACTTCCCTTAGCATGAAAATGCTAAGAATAATCCACATTTGCCAAGTCACCATTCATAAGGTCCTGCTACCTTTGCTCGGCATTGGTCACAAGTCTCTAAGATTTTCTATATGAAATTGCCTATGAAAAATGCATAACACAAACCAATTTATAGTCTATTTCATGCAAATGTGTCCTTTTCTTTCCTTCCTATCTCTTGTGACTCACTCAATCATATTTTTGTCACTATGTCAGAATTGGATAGCACCAAAGATCTATGGGGTCTGAATCACTGTATCTCAGAAGCATAATCCCAAGGATGCAGGAACTCAGGAACTCCTGCTGCATCACTGTCCCTGAAACATCCTCAAGGTACGTTTAAACACATAACACAATCTGATTCAATAATTCAGGGGAAGGGGAAAGAATTACACTTGATTACATAAACCTATATCATTTATCTGGATGACATAAAATCACAAGCTGGGCTGCACTTTTTTCCAATTCAATCAGCTTTTATCATTTTTTAAGCTCAGCTGCTAAGAGCCATGGAAAAGTCAACTGGCTCTGGTCACACATGTACCTATCAAACTAATCTTTCATATATTGCTCCCTGGATCAAATGTTTCAATGATCAACATCTCTGAGTACCCATGAACCCATAACATAAAATAATTCTCAAGTAAACTGATGAATATCAACAGCTGTCACCATGCTACCTTCCTAGATTCTAAGGGACCTGTGGATCTCAGAGATGTAGACTAAGATAATTCTATATGTACAATGTGTATATTGAATTCTACAGAAATTGCATATATATCTCTACATCATTCATTCTGTGATAGCTACCCTGATGGTAACCAGAAAGATTTGATTTTTCCATTGCTACCATTTTATTTAAGCTTTACTTCCTAGCCCATTAAAGCAAAGCAATTATTGTTAGAAAGAAGACAGCACAGTCCTTGGTGTGGTTTAACACAACATTTTCTTCATAAGCCAAGAGGGTTATTGCACGGCCTAGAGAAAAAGATATGGACTGAATGTGCACTGATGCCTCTGCACGTACATGTGAGATGAGCAAGAAAGGAGAGGAGGGAGAGAGAGGAGGAAGGTTTGATAACATTACAATAACACCCACAGGAACTCCATTGAATTAGCCACTCAGTTTCCATATTCATACCCAGCGATATTCCTTCTGCTGATTACATGATTAGGCTTTTTGCTGAGGGATTATTAGAGGTGGCCAAAGCACTGTAAGGAAAAGTGGAAGAGCCAAATGATATGGTGCCCTGAGGTTGCCTTTTCCCATTTGAAGGAAGAAAATAACAAAATCAGTAGCCTTAAGGTAGGCTTTCCATTAAACATAGAATGTCCCCAGAACCTAAGTCTTCTAAGATGCAGTTGGAGCATCACAAGAGGGTCAATTTCCCACTTGAAGGCTGGTGTCAGTTAGTGTTGGTGTATGTGAACTTCTGAAATGGGAAAGCTGTTAGTGCTGATTTTTCAGAAATGCTGCAATTGTGTGAAATTGTCCTATTGAAACCAAAACACAATGAAGCAGAGAAAAGGGATAGATTTTCACTACTAGGAAGAGGGGAAGTGTGGCCTGCAAAATATTAGAAGAAGGTCAATTGACTTCAGGGGATGGGATGTATTCTACTTGGCAGGATCTTGAGGCTGAAAGTGATTTCAAAGATGTTGAGAAGATGCTGATATCCCCAGCTCTCAGGAGGATGATTGCCTTGAAAAACAGCACTCTAATGACAATTCCTGAATTTAATACATGCTGCCTGGCCAGCTGTGCTTCTTGTCTAGAAATGGATGTTTGGGGCTTTAAGTAAGGAGTTTTAATGGCTAGCTTATCTGTGTCCACATGTGCTACTGAATATGAATAATGCTGCTAAAACTGCTATGGATTCAATCAAGAGTAGAGGCTTTTCAATATTAGGAAAGAGAAAACGGAGAAGCATTTGCTCAGTGGGAAGCTGGAGTATAGGGATAACACTCAGTTTGTAGGTTCTTACAAGATGCTTGATAAGCTTGTTTCTGAAGGATGGTCCCCATTGGGGTGATTGTTAAGAAATCCTCGTGATCCTTATTTTGACCCTGCAAAACATATAATTATATTTCTTTATTCATTCCCCACACCCGCTCTTGTGTGCATGAGTTTCAATATAATGCGCATAATCTTATACCTTCAAATTATCCTTCCCGCTATTTGTAAAAAGACAGCATCCGTAGGAACCCACCAGATCCATTATTTTTGAGAGTTCATGTTTGAAGAAATGCTATTCAGAACTCATTTCTTCCCCTGCCACTGGAGCACTATGAAGTTGATCCACATTGTTGGTGGAGGTACCTCTACAGGCTACAAAGTTTGCTTTTTCAAAGTTTTGGTTTCTTTCAAAGTTACTTCTGACATCATCTCACACTAAGGCACTCTCAACCACACCTCTCACTCACCATGTGAAGGCTTCTTACATCCGTATACTAATTTCACTTGATTTGAAAATATATTCCAGAGCCTTTTCCTTTTCAGGATTTTCTGGGAAGGGCTTATCAACACTGTGAAGAAGTATAATTGCAGTAGTTAAGAGAATAAGTCTTTGGAATAAGACAAATTTCGATGGAGACACCTAAAGTCTGTAGGTGAGAAAAGGATAAAAATGTAACCCTCAAGTTGTAGCTGGTAAAGTCTGTAACTACATAACTATAACAGTAACCATTATGAAGAGGATGGCCGATTAAATTTCACTTAAATGAAAGTCATTCTTTAGACATGAGAGTAAAATGTTATAATCATCATGTTAATTATTTTTAACATTCTACTTAGGGATAATGTACATACATACATAAAAGTATACATGAGTGTACAGGTCAGTGAATTTTCACACAGACTGAATATATTTTGTAACAAGTACCCAGATCAAGAAACAGAACACTGTCAGCACCTCAAAAGTCTCCGTCATATTCGCTTTAGTTTTGTATATTTTTTGTTCTTTATATGAACGAAATAAGTAAATGCACACTGTTTTTGGCCTGGATTATCTGACTATACATTACGTTTGTGAGATTCATTTATATTGTTTTATGTAGTGTATGTAGATCATTTCTATTGCTGTATAGCATTGTATGAATTTAACAATATATTTATCTTTTCTGCTGCTGATGGACATTTGTGTCATTTACCATTTGGGGCAATTACAAACAGTGCTGCTCTGAATATTCTAGGATATGCCTTTTGCTGGACATAACATATGTACATGTGTACATACTTCCTAAGAGTGAAATAGATTACTCTAAAGATGGAGATAGATCTCCATCCTAAGAACAATCTATACATACAATTGAATGAGAGAAAATATATATATATATATCCATTCTAAGATAGACGATTAGATAGATATAAACATAGATATAGATATGGATATGGATATGGATATGGATATAGATATGGATATACGACAATACCAGATATAATCAAACAGCAAAGTGGTTATCCCAATTCTACACACCCACCAGCAGGCTATGAGAGTTCCAATTCTTCCACATCTTCAACATCATTTCATATTTTTCATCTTTTTCAGTTTAGCCATTTTTGTACATAGGTAAAAGTTTCTTGCTGTAATTTTAATTTGCATTTCCCTGATAATTAATGAAGTTCAATTGGTATTTGAATATCCTCTTTGGTAAAGTTTTGCTGCCTGTCTTTTGCCATTTTCTATTTGGCTGTCTATCTTTTTTGCTGATTTGTAGAATTCTTTACATATTTAGAACTTAAATCTTATCTTACTATACGTATTGTCAATATCCTCCCATTTGCAGGTTATCTTTTAATTCTCATAATGGTGTCTTTTGTGAACAAAACTTCTTCATGTCAGCTTCATGCTTATTTTTTACTAACTTAAGTGTCATATTTTGTAGGAAAAGTAGAATTGAATAAGTTCACAGACTTGTCACCTGTGTTTCAGTGGCCACAGTAATAGAACCTACCTGTTTGGGTGACTGAGTCAAAAACAAGGGTCATATTCTATCTACTGGCAGCATACAGAATTGCATACATAAAAAATGAACTTCCTCCCCAGGAAAACACCAAACTCAAGTGTCAGACAAGACAACAGTAGATTCCCTAACCCATTCTTTAACTGCACTGTTATTTCTTCCAGAGATATACTTCAAAAAGGATCTGGGACCCAATGGAGCAGGGAAATTATACCACAGTGAAAGAATTTCTTTTCTTGGGAATTATCCAGTCACAACAGCTGAGCTGGGTCTTATTTGTCTTCTTATTTTCGGTGTACATGACAACTCTGGTGGGAAACCTGCTCATCATGGTTACAATTCACTGAATCTCACCTTCAACTCCCAGGTACTTCCTGCTCCGCAATCTATCTGTTCTTGTCATCTGCTTTTCCTCCATCACAGTGCCTAACGTCCTAGCTGATCTTCTGTCAGAGAGAAAAACCATCTCCTTCAATGGCTGTGTCACTCAAATGTACTTCTTCCACCATCTTGGAGTGTAGATGTTTTCCTCTCTCTGTGATGACATTTGATCACTACAGAGCCATCTCAAAACCCTTCCATTGTATGACTATCATGACTAGGGGACAATGCACTAGCCTAGTTGTGGCTTCCCAGGTGGGGGAATTTGTCCACTCCATTGTGCTGATTTCCCTGCTGCTGTCCGTCCCCTTCTGTGGACCCAATGTTCTTGACACTTTCTATTGTGATGTCCCCCAGGTGTTCAAACTCACCTGCACTGACACGTTAACTCTGGAGCTCCTGATGATTTCCAATAGTAGGTTACTCATTTGGTTTATATTCTTCTTTCTCCTCATATCCTACACAGTCATCTTGAAGATGCTAAGATCTCATACTGGAGAGGGCAAGTGGAAAGTCATCTCCACCTGTACCTCACACATCACTGTGGTGACCCTGCACTTTGTGCCCTGCATCTATGTCTATGCCCGGCCCTTCACTGCCCTCCCCGCAGATACTGCCATTTCTGTCACCTTCACTGTCATCTCCCCTTTGCTCAACCCTATGATCTACACCCTGAGAAATCAGGAAATGAAGTCAGCCATGAGGAAACTAAAGAAATGACTAAGTCATTCATAAAGGATTTAAATTCTATGAGGATGAGTCAACACTAAAATTTAAAGATAGATATTAACTTTCACTTTCTCAAAATGGCAAGAGATAACCTTAATGCCAAAAAAACAAAGGGGCATCTATGGATACCATGGTTCCTAAAAGAGGCTGGTGCTATAGTACATGCTGGGGACCTATCAGTGATACTGCTTTAAGGTGAGACCCATTCATGTCTTCCACTGCCTACTTTCAATTATTCATTCCACAAATATTTACAAAGTGTATATTATATGCTTGACAGAGGTAGGATGCAGACTGCTGCAGAAAGATTAGAGATATCACTGTCCTACAGGCATACTCCAAGATGCCATAAGAGGAATGTACAAAGTGCTGTGGAAATATTGTAGGCACTTTACTTGAGAGCTTCAAAAGACATTTGACAGTGAGGAGACCGTTTCAGAGGGAACGTGGTAGAGAGAGACAATACAAGCAAAGAAATCAGTATTTGCGGAGGGAGAGACTGGTGTAAAAGTGTTCATGTTCATGCAACAGTGACCTCGTTGTAGCCACAAAATAATACAGTCATGGAGTCAATACCAATATTTGACATTTGGAAAGAAGAACTCTATCAGTGGTCTCCTGAGCAATGCAAATCTGTGATTTCTATTGGGGAGAGAGGATTCCAAAGTCACTCCAAGGCCATAGTTTCCTCCTGGGCAGAGGAAGGTGACACCATAAGTGGGAATATTCATAAAGAAATAAAAATGATGAGTAGAGGCTTTGGACAGCTCACCTGGATTCATGAAAGGCTTAAGCAAACACAGATGCTAAGCACTCCCATGGGAAGCAACTGAATCCCCATTAGAGAGCAGGATTATCCCAATCACAGACTGGACAGGTCCAAATTTCTCATTGTTTCTGTTTTTTGTTTCTTGGGAGTTTTTTTCCAGCTTTGTCGAGATATAATTCACATGTAACATTGTGTCAGCTTAAAGTGTACAATATATTGATTTGATAAACTTATATATTACAATATTATTACCACCATAGCACTAGCTACCACCTCCATCACATCACATCATATAATTGGCATTTCTTTTTTGTGGTCCTCATTATTTCTGCCCTCAGAGACCTCACACTTTCTTCACACTTTGCACTCAATAAATTAGAAGGTAAAGAAAGGATAATAAAAGGCATGAGGCTTTAATCAGTGAATCTGAGAATTTAAGAGTCTCTGTGAAATGAACGGAATGAGAATGGTGCTAGGAGAAGGTTTATCTAACAATCCAGCTAGTATTTTTCTGGGATCTATTGACTTTACTGTACAATATCTCCCATTATGATAAAGCTCAAGCCATGGAAGCTGTCACTCATGTATTAATCAGACACATCAACATTGTGACCAAAAAAATGTGCAAATTGAAGGAGTTAACTGCAGGAAAAGTTTATTTAATACTCATTTCACAGTCCACTGCTGGTCTTCAGAAAGAGGTGTGTCACACAGTCATTTAGAGAGACAGCCTTCTTTTTCTTCCATCTTGGGCTCTTCTTCTCTCTAGAGACTCTGAATCTTCTCCATTCATCCAGAAAAAAAGAGAAAAGGAGAGAGCACCAAGAATTATGGGGAGAAGGGAGGGATGGTTACAGGCCAGTCATGAAAGGAGGGTGTATCACTTTTGACCACATTCCACTGGCCAACACTTAGTCATATGGCCTCAACTGACTGCAAGGGAGTCTGGAGAATGTACTCCTGATCTGTTACCAGTAAAAAGAGGAGAACATGAATAATGATGAACTCCAGCAATTTCTTCCATACATTTGACTCATTGTTAAGAAACCACAATTGGATTAGATGAGAAGGGCTAAGACTGACTCTAAAAGGATAATCTTAATACATAGAAATGCTTGCTGGAAGTACTATCGGATCCCTGGAATTCACAGAGAACCAAAATGAAATGAAGGAGACATGAGGAAAGGAAATTTAATTGAAAGGAGGGGAAAGGTGATCAAGGAATGGTGATCATGATGAAAATAAGCTAGAAAGTCTGGTTCCAAAACATAGAACCCTGGAGGAGAGTGTCCAAAGAAGTTTGGTCAAGAAGACAACCCTCACTGATCCTCATCCTTTCTATAAGCTAGTTATAAACCAATATTCAATCACGCAGAAGCTCCTGTAGAGATGAGTGTCATCTTTCTTGATTGTTCCTTCATGTGTTCTATTTTATGCCCATCACTCAAACACGTCCTGAATTACTTTCTAATATTAGACATAGTCCCCCAAGCATGAAAGTAAATAAAGACATATATTTGAATTGAGCTGTATCCATCTGCAGTCCAAATGACACTTACTTTCTGGATCCATGTTCCTCTGGTGTCCTTCATATGCTCCCTACTTTTCACAATGATGCCTTTTTCTCATCTCTCTGTTGACTTTACATCAAGCAAAACCTTTGTGACTGGACAGAATTTTAAGCAGCCAACAATCTATACAATCAGAGTTCATGTTCCCAAGTGTAGGACACTGCAAATGACAGAAACCCAGCAAAAGCAGCCCAGAACGTTGCTTTGGACTGTTTACACATGAAAAACAATTTGCTCACACACAATGAGGAAAAGTGATGAAATTCAGAACAATAGAATTAAATTTATTCCTCTTTCAATATGACACCAATTAATTATTTGGAGTAATCTATATTTTTCTCTAGGTGGAGACATTTTCTTTGGAACTGTTACATCTTAAATTAATTCTAGCTTATCCTACACAGATCACATATACTTGGTCCTACCATCTGTGATTTTTTTTCTATATAAGGAAGATTAGTTTTAAACCTCTACAATGTTGTTCATAAGCAGATAAATGTATCTATATACACAAAGTGTCTGGTTTAAGAGTAATCCTGCCATATTGGACTTCTTTGAGAAATTCAAAGAAGGTTCAGGTTTTTGAAGCTTAATTTCTAAGACTCTAGGATAGTCAGCAAAACAGAAATTATATTTAAGCATCCATGAATTTCCAGTCACAAAATACTATCCTGGAGGGAGCTCCAGAGTTTTGTTTTGTTATTGTCAATGCATGACTAACCTTTTAAGTCTGAAAGGGAATGTTGTCAAAAACGCTGTTATGCAATAAATCAAACTATTGGTTACTACCGTATTAGTAATCTATTGTTGTGTAACATATTAACCCAAAACATAGTGGCTTAAAACACCACACATTTCTTAAGTCACTGTTTGTGTGGGATGGGAATCAGGCAAGGCTTAGCTAAGGCTTCTGATTCAGGGTCTCTCACAAGGCTATAGTCAGGGTGTCAGCTGGGAGCTGCAGTCTTATATGACGGTTCAACTGAGGAAGGGTCCACTTCCAGGCTCACTCACATGATTGTTGGTCAGGATCAAGAGTTATTGGACTGAAGGCTCGGTTCCTTACTGGCTGTTGGCTGGAGGCCTTCCTCGGGTCCTAGGCTTGTGAGCCTCTCCAAATGGCAGCTGACCTCATCAGAGGGAGCAATTAAAGCCAAAGAGAACGTGATAGAAGCCACAGTCTTTTATAGCCTCATCTTGGAAGTGACATCCTATGACTTTTTCTATATTCTCTTCTAGAAGCAAGTCACTAAGTCCAGTCTACACACAAGAGGAAGGAATTGCACAAGATTGTGAATATCAGGGCAGGCACTAGAAAGTTCTAGAAGTAAACTGTGAAAAATCATTGAAAATCATGAAAGAAATCTAACAGTTGTTGATTCAAGAAGGGTTACAAAAGACCAAGAAAAAGAAAGAGGGAGTAAGGAAGAGTGTCAGATATAATTTAGATATACTGAGCCCTTGTGACAAGGAGAATGATAGTGCCAGTTACAAAAGAGAAGCATTTAGGTCTTGATAACAATGCTCAGATCGATTTTAGACATTTTAAGTTGGAAATGTGCAATATATCCAAGTGAAACTATCCATAGACCTGTGGTGAGACAAGGTTTCAAAAGTGACATTGGGAATGAGACAAGCCATGATGCAAGCCCCAGGCAAGGAAGAGTCAGCATCATGGCAGAGTGAGCTTTCCCAGTAATCTCTCCCCTCCACCATACAACAAAAAGGACATTCATACTCCAACAGAGTTTTATCCAAACACAACACAGGACGTCTGAGAGACCTATGCAGCCATACAACGGAGGGTGCAGAGGCTGGAGCCCTCCTCAGAGAAGGTGGAATGGGATAAGAGAAAACTTCATGCACTTGCCCAAAAGACAGGGATCTGGGACATTGGGCAGCACTGAGAGGGAAGGAACAGAGGAGGGGAAGTGCATTCAAGGGACCATCGAAGATCCCCAAGGGCCCTCACAGCCTAGGGGAAAGCCCCTATGGAGGTGAAAGCTACTGTGGGGGTGGCCTCATCAGGCCAACACTCCAGGAGAGCAGTTATCAAGGGCAGAGTGAGAAAACCCTGAAAGCATGCAGAAAAAAGCACTCCTCACTTCAACCCACCAAGTGCTGGCTCCAGCACCTGGGATCTCACCAGAACGCAGAGGACACAGAATACATAGCTCTTGACCCCCACCCAGAGGTGACAGGCAGTAACTGTGACCAAATACTACTACACTGCACAAAACAGAGCCATGCCCTCTAGCAGTATCAAAACGTATTTTAAATCTCCAGACCAGAGAGAAAATGACAAGTACCCAGAAATCAGTCCTGAGGACACAGAAATATGCAATCTGAATGACAAAGAATTCCAGATAGCTATCATCAAAAAATCAACAAGTTAAAAAAGAATGTCGAGAAATAATTCAACAAGTTCAAGAGCTACTTCACAAAAGAGATTGAAATTATAAAGAAGAATCAGTCAGAAATATTGAAGATGAAAGACACAATAGAAGAGATAAAACAAAATATGGATTCCCTGAATTCTCAAGTGGATATCATAGAGGGGCAAATGAGCATAATCGAGGATAGACATGTTGAAATGCTCCAGATAGAGGAGGAGAGAGAACTAAGACTAAGCGTAAATGAAGAAAATCTCCAAGAAATATCCAACTCAATTAGGAAATGCAACATAAGAGTTATAAGTATTCCAGAGAGAGAAGAGAAAGAGAATGGAGTAGAAAGCTTGTTCAAAAAAATAATAGCAGAGAACTTCCCAAGCCTTGGGAAGGAGATGGAAATCCAAGTGGAAGAAGCTATCAGATCTCCTAAATATGTCAATGTAAAAATGACCTACTGCAAGGCATATAGTAGTGAAACTGGCAAAAGTGAATGACAAAGAAAAATACTAAGGGCAGCATGGTGGAAGAAAATAACCTACAAAGGAACCTCTATCAGGCTTTCACAAGATTTCCCTGTAGAAACCTCGCAGGCTAGGAGAGACAGGAATGACATATTCAAATCTTTGAAGGAGAAAAACTTTCAGCCAAGAATACTCTATCCAGCAAAAATATCCTTCAGATATGATTGAAAAATAAAAACTTTCCCAGATGAACAAAAGCTAAGGAAGTTCATAGCCATAAGAGGCTCCCCCTACAAGAAATCCTCAAGAAGCCCCTCATACCTGAAAAAAAAGGAGAAAACAGTTACAAATCATGAAAGAAGGAGATAAAAAGGCAGACAAAATCAGAAAATTGTAGCTATACATCAGAACAGGTTAGCAAATACTGAAGAATAGCATTAAAGATAAAGGGAAGTAAAACACCAAAAACAAAGATAATCTTTTCATTTTAACCACAAGCTGACAACACAAGATGGAATAAGATGTGAGAAAAACAACTTAGGAGTGGAAGAAGAAAGCAATTGAATCAGTTTAGTCGAAGAAAAAGAGACCATCAGAAAATGTACTATCTTATCTACAAGATTTTGAATATAAACCATGATAACCACTAAACAAAAAAGCAGAACAGAGACACAAATAATAAATAAGGCGAAAACAAGGAAACACAACATCAAAAAGTACGTAACTCAATTGGTAGACCAAAATACACAGGAGGAGAAACAAAGGAAATGCAGGAGAACCAGAAAACGAGTGATAAAATGGCAGCATTAGCCCTCATATATCAATAATCACCCTAAATGTAAATGGATGGAATTCTCCAATAAAAAGACACAGAGTGGCGAGACAGATTAAAGAACAAGACCCAACAATATGCTGCCTCCAGGAAAGACATCTCAGCTCCGACCACAAACACAGGCTCAGAGTGAAGGGACGGAAGATGATACTACAAGCTAATGGCAAACAAAAGAAAGCTGGTGTTGCCATACTTCTATAAGACAAAGTAGACATCAAGATAAAAAAGCCAATGAGAGACAAAGAGGGGTAGTATATAACAATAAAATGGGCTGTCTATGAAGAGGACAAAGCACATATAAATATATATGCACCTAACACAGTAAGACCAAAGTACATAAGGCAACCACTAATTGACCTAAAAGGAGATATTAACAGCAACACAATAACAGTACGGGACCTGAACATCCCACTTACATCAATGGAAGGATCATCCAGACAGAAAGTCAACAAATAAATAGTGGAACTAAATTAAAAACTAGACCAGACGGACTTAATAGGTAAATATAGAACACTCCATTCAAACTCACCAGAATACACATTCTTCCCAAGTTCACATGGAACATTCACAAAGATAGACCATATGTTGGGAAACAAAGCAGATCTCAATAAATGTAAGAAGATTGAAGTCATATCAAGAATCTTTTCTGAACATAATGCTATGAAACTAGAAATCAACTACAAGAAAAAAGATGGGGAAATGACAAACATGGAGACAAAACAACATGCAACTGAACAATGAACGGATCGCTGAAGAAATTAAAGGAAAAACCAAAAAGTATTTGGAGACAACTGAAAATGATAATATACCATACTAATTCACATGGGACGCAGCAAAAGTGGTCATAAGAGGGAAATTCATAGCAATACAGGCCCACATTAACAAATAAGAAAAATCTCAAATAAGCAATCTTAAACTATACCTAACATAACTATAAATAGAAGAATAAACAAAGACTGAAGTCAGTACAAGGAGGAAAATAATAAAAATTAGAGCAGAAATAAATGAAATTAAAACCAAAAAAAACAATAGAGAGGGTCAATAAAACTAAGAGCTGGTTCTTTGAAAAGATAAGCAAAATTGACAAACCCTTAGCTAGACCCACTAAGAAAAAAAGAGAGAACTATCAAATAAATAAAATTATAAATGAAAGAGGAGAAAATACAATGGATACCAGAGAAATACAAAGGATTATAAGAGAATACTATGAAAAACTATGTACCAACAAATTGGACAACCTAGAAGAAATGGATAAATTTTTAGACATAAAACCTTCCAAAACTGAACCAAGGAGAAATACAGAATCTGAAAAGACTAGTCACAAGTAAAGAGATTGAAACAGTAACCAAAAACCTCCCAAAAGATGAAAGTTCAGGACCACATGGCTTCTGTGGAGAATTCTACCAAACATTCAAAGAAGATTTAGTACCTATCGTGCTCAAACTGTTCCAAAAAACTGAAGAAGATGGAACACTTTCTAACACATTTTACAAGGCCAACATCACCCTGATCCCAAACCCAGACAAGGACAACACAAAGAAGGAAAATTACATGCCAGCATGGCTGATGAACATAGACACAAAAATACTCAAGAAAATAATGGCAAAACGAATACAGCAACACATTAAAAGGATCATACACCATGATCAAGTGAGATTTATTCCAGGGATGCAGGGATAATTCAACTTCTGCAAATCAATCAATGTGATACACCACATTAATAAAATGAGGAAGAAAAATCAGTTAATCATCTCAAAAGATGCAGAGAAAGGATTTGTCAAGATCCAACACCCGTTTACAATAAAAACTCTCAACAAAATGGATATAGAAGGAAAGTTCCTCAACATAAGAATGGCTATATATGACAAACCCACAGCCAACATCAAACTCAAAAGGGAAAAACTGAAAGTCATCCCTCTGAGAACAGGAAGAAGACATGGGTGCCCACACTTGCCATTCCTGTTCAACATAGTCCTGGGGGGTTTGGCCAATGCAATTAGGCAAGAACAAGAAATGAAAGATATCTAAACTGACAAGGAAGAAATGGAACTTTGCTGTTTGCAGGTGACATGATTTTATATACAGAAAACCCTAAAGAATCCATCAGAAAAGTATTAAAATTAATCAACAACTGCATTAAAGTTGCAGGGTACAAAATCAACTTACAAAAATCTGTTGAATTTCTATACTCTAATAATGAATTAACAGAAAGAGAACTCAAAATACAATCAAATTTACAATTGCAACAAAAAGAATAAAATATCTAGGAATAAATTTAACCAAGGAGGTGAAAGACCTATACAATGAAAACTTCATGGAAATAGAACAAAGAATCCTAAAATTCATATGAGACAACAAAAGACCCTGAATAGCTGAAGGAGTCCTGAGAAAAGAGAGCAAAGCTGGAGGCATCACAATCCCTGACTTCAAAGTATACTTCAAAGCTATAGTAATCAAAACAGCATGATACTGTACAAAAACAGACACACAGATCAATGGAACAGAATTGAAAGCCCAGAAACAAAACCACACATCTATGGACAGCTAATCTCTGACAAAGGAGCTAAGAACATACAATGGAAAAAGGAAATTCTTTTCAATTAATTATGTTGGGGAAACCGGACATCCACAAGCAAAAGAGGGAAAGTAGACCACTATCTTACAACATACACAAAAATCAACTCAAAATAGATGGAAAACTTGAAAGTAAGACGTGAAACCATAAAACTCCTACAAGAAAATATGGGCTGTACACAATTTGACATCAGTTTTCGAAGGATCTTTTTGAACACAATTTCTACTCAGGCAATGGAAACGAAAGAAAAAATAAACAAATGGGTCTTCATCACTAAAGATCTTCTGCTTGGCAGAGGAAATCATTAACAAAACGAAAAGACAACCCATCAATTGGGAGAAAATATTCACAAATCATATATCCAGCAAGGGGTTAATCTCCAAAATATATGAAGAACACATTCAACTCAACAACAACAAAAACAAATAACCCAATAAAAAAATGGGCAGAGGGTATGAACAGACATTTTTCCAAAGAAGACATACGGATGGCCAACAGGCACATGAAAAGATGTTCAACATCACTAACCATCAGGGAAATGCAAATCAAAACTACAATGAGATATCACTTTACACCTGTGAGAATGGCTATAGTCACCAAGGCAAAAAACAACGAATGTTGGAGAGGATGTGGAGAGAAGAGAACCCTCACACACTGCTGGTAGGAATGCAAACTGGTGCTGCTACTATGGAAAACAGTATGGAGATTTCTCAAAAAATTAAAAATAGAAATTCCATGTAACCCAGCTGTCCCACTGCTGGGTATTTATCCAAAGAACTTGAAACCAACAATTCAAAGAGACTTATGCACCCCTATGTTCATTGCAGCATTATTCACAATAGTCAAGATGTGGAAGCAACCCAAGTGCCCATCGACTGATGAATGGATAAGGAGATGTGGTATATAAATACAATAGAATACTACTTAGCCATAAAAAGGACAAAACTGCCCCATTTGCAACATGTATGGAACTTGAGAGTATGATGTTAAGTGAAATAAGCCAGACAGAGAAAGACAAGCACCATATGATTTCACTCATATGTGGAAGATAAACAAATACATGGACAAAGAGAACAGATTATTGGTTACCAGAGGGCAAAGGGGTTTAGGGGTGGGCATAAGGAGTAAAGGAGCACATATATATGGTGACTGACAAATAATAATGTACAACTGAAATTTCACAGAGTTATAAAATCCTATGGCCTCAATAAAATTTTTTGAAAAGAAACACAAAAGAGCAATAGAAAAAGGAAAACAAGTTTTCTTTTCTCCACCCCCATGTGTTTTAGGAACACATAAGACTGCCATGAACTCACCAGTACAACATAGATTTTTCATAATAAAATTCTGATCATTGATAACACATTACATTTTTTATGTGCAGGTCATCCTTTTCTTGGCATTAAAAGAAAGTTTGAAACTCCTATTTTTCCTCACTTTAGGGGACCAAAGATCCTACTGCTACAGTTCCTTATTTTGGAAGCCATGAAAATCCTTATCTTATGGGAATCTAAGATACTCCCTTCTAGAAACCCTCCATTTGTTTCCCAAAGATCCAGGCACATTCAATAATTACGCTTTTCTGATTGAACATATAAACAAATGCACTCCATGGACTTCCAGCCAATTAAGAGAAAGAGGTAAACGCAGTTCACTGAAATGTAATTTTTAAAACTTATAGGATACAATAGAGCATATAATTTTCATGGAAATATAGGCTACCAAAATGGACTAAAAAAAGGGGAAAAATCTTTTTTTTTTTTTGGAAGATTACCCCTGAGCTAACTACTGCCAGCCCTCCTCTTTTTGCTGAGGAAGCCTGGCCCTGAGCTAACATCCGTGCCCATCTTTCTCTACTTTATACTGGGATGCCTACCACAGCATGGCGTGCCTAACAGTGCCAGGTCTGCACCCAGGATCTGAACCAGCAAACCCCAGGCCACCAAGAAGAGGAATGCACGAACTTAACCACAGCGCCATCAGGCCAGCCCCAAGGGAGATCATTAATTGTAAATGAATTGAAAAGGTTGTCAAAGACAGACCATTTTTAAAGGCATCAGGCCCAAATTGTATTGTGGGTGATTTCCAATAAACATTTAAGGATCCTGAAACTTTCGGTTTTCTTATGAATTTTTCTTAACTCATTCTGTTAGGACAGCATAACCCTCTCTGCAAACCAGATAATAGCACCTAATATATCTGATAACATCACACATCTAATATATGTATACACACCAATCACATCTTCGAATATAGATGTAAACTTCTTATAAAACATTAGCAAATTACATATCAATGAAATAAAGCAATGAAAAATCATTATTGGGAAGAGTTTAGTCCAGAAATTCAAGGAGAAATATTAATGCTGAAACAGCAGATTTAAAAGAAAAATAATGTGGATTACCTCAGTGATGCAAAAAGTATTCAATACAATTCAGCCCAAATCCTTGCAAGAAAAAAACACTTAAGAAGCCAGGAACTGAAGAAAAAAAGTATTATCTTGATAAAGAATATCTGCGAGAACTATATAGTAAACATTATACCTAATGAATAAACAATAAAACACTTTCCATTACCATCCATGGCTAGACACTGATGCACTTTATTACCACTAACATTAATCTTTAAACTTTAATTCACTACAGTTCAAAAGACACGAGAAAAAATGAGAAAGTATATAAATTTTGGAAAGCTGGAGAAAAAGAAATCATTGTTCCCTGGTATTGAAAGGATGTATCCAAAATAATTTAAAGGAATTCACTGAAAAATTATGGAAAATGATAAAAGAGTTCAGTCAGGTGGTAACATGCTAAATCAAATTATGTACATCATTGGTTTCCTATACACCACCACTATCCATGGAGAAAATGTAATAGAGCTTCCTCAGGCAAAATGAAAGACCATGTATCATAAAATAAAGTCATGATCTAAATGTGCACACACACATTAGAATTGCTTCTACCAAACATCCACTTAAACACACGTCAGGAATCACAGGAAAGGAAGGGAAAGGCTCAGGACCAAACATAGATAGAAAGCAGAGAAGTTAATACCCGTCCATCAGTGAAAGGGTAAACTGGAAAAAAATCCACCTACCAGCAAAGAAGATAACAGTATAACTTGTCTGCCTCAGGCTGGGCTTTGAGAGGAAGAAAGATAATCTCTTCAGAGAATTCAAAATCCTGATGTGAGTTTGGGATTCGAGTTTGCAATGCCTACATGGAATGGGAAGCCCCAAAGTGAGAAATTAACTAAGAATGATTCAGGGTTAGTAAAGCCCTATGATGCCTGAAAGAAACAAATATCTGCCCTCTCTTAAGGAATGCACACTGAACACAAGCCTTCCAAAGTTTCCACATAAATAGCTGAGCATAAATTCATAATTCAAAATAACAAAAAGCATGAAGAAACAAGCCATTATTAGCAAGAATCAAAAGAGACAACCAAAACACAATCACACTCTCAAGGACTTTGAGTACTGGAGTAATCAGATAGAGCATACAGTATAAATATGAACGCTAACAGAAAAAGTCTAAAGGTGATACTTTAAAAACATGAGCAAGAAACAAGATATTATAAAAGAAAAAAAGAGATTTGTAAAAAGAATAAAACAGAAATTCTAGAAATGAAAACTATACTGAACTAAAGAAACTCCCTGAAATAGATCACATACAAAGAGAGAGAATACACAAGAAAGGTGGTTAGGAGACATGGAGAAGAAAACGAATGCATTTAATAAATATTATATGTGACATGAGTTTCAGGAGGAAAAAATAAGAATGAGGAAGAAGTACTATTTTATGAGATATAACTGAGAAATTTTCACAACTGATGAAAAATACAAATTCCTAGATGTACAACATATCCTGACAGAATACATAAAAAGTAATCCACTTATACTCACATTGTAGCAAAACTGCACATCACCAAAGACAAAAAGCACATCATTTCTATACACTAGCAACACTCAGAATAAGAAATTAAGAAAACAATACCATTGTGCCCCGCCTGGTAGTGTAGTAGTTAAGTTCACGTGCTCCAACTCAGCCACTGGAGGTTTGCCTGTTTGGATCCCAGGCATGGTCCTAGCACTGAAGGTCAAACCATACTGTGGTGGCATCACACATAAAATAGAGGAAGATTAGCGCAGATGTTAGTTCGGTGACAATCTTCTTCAAGCAAAAAGAAGAAGATTGGCAACAGATGTTAGCTCAGGGACAATCTTCCTCACCAAAAAAAAAAAAAAGAAGAAGAAAAAAGATACTAGAAAAAAATGTATCTTTAAATTTAAAAGGAAAAGAAAAGAATCCCAATCACAATTGCATCACAAGAATAATACGCCCAGGAAGAAATTTATTCAAGGAAGTGAAAGATCTGTTCATTGAAAACCTTAAGACATTGATGAAAGAAAGTGA
Organism: Equus asinus; assembly: GCF_041296235.1. Lineage (NCBI taxonomy): Eukaryota > Metazoa > Chordata > Mammalia > Perissodactyla > Equidae > Equus > Equus asinus. Next base: position 36,651,357 of record NC_091806.1, on the reverse strand, counting down.
AGACGATATACATAAACGCAAAGATATCCCATCCTCATGGACTGGAAGAATTACCATTGTAAAGTATACACGCTACCCAAAGAAATCTACAGATTCCATGCAATCTCTTTCAAAATACCAATGGCATTTCTTACAGGAATAGAAAAAACCATACTGAGAAAGAAGAACAAAGCTGGAGGCATCATAATTATGATTTCAAACTATATACTACAAAGCTACAATAATCAAAACAGTATGGTACTGGCATAAAAACAGACATACAAACCAATGCAACAGAATCAACAGCCTAGATATAAACTCATGCATATACAGGCAATTAATTTACAACAAAGTCAAGAATATACAACAGGGAAAGGATACTCTCTTCAATAAATATTGAGAAAACTGGATAACCTCATGCATAATAATGAAATCAGACCCCTATCTTACACAACTCACAAAAATTGCTTGAAATGGATTAAAGATTTAAGCATAAGAACTGAAACCATAACCTCCTAGAAGAAAAAATAGTGGAAAAGCTCCTCAACATTGGTCTTGGAAATAATTATTTGGCATTGATAGTAAAAGCACGAGCAACAAAAGCAAAAATTGATAAATGACACTACATCAAACTAGAAAGCTTCTGCACAGCAAAAGAAACAGTCAACAAATGAAAAGACAACCTACAGAATGGGAGAAAATATTTGCAATTTATGTATCAGATAAGGTGTTAGTATCCAAAATACTTAAACAAACTGATAAAATCAATAGCACAATAAAACAAAATCAGATTTTAAAATGGGCAGAAGAATTGAATAGATATTTTTTCAAACAAGGCATTCAAATGACCAATAGGTACATGAAAAGGTGCTCAACATCACTGAGCATGAGAGAAATTAAAATCAAAACCACCGTGAGATAATCACTTCGCACCTGCTAGATTGGCTATCATCAAAAAGACAAGGGATAACAAGTGTTGGTGAGGATGTGGAGAAAAGGAAACCATTGTGCACTGTTGGTAGAAATATACATTGGTACAGCCACTGTGGAAAACAGTATAGACATTCCTCAAAAAATTAAAAATAGGACTACCATATGGTCCAGCAATACCATCACTGGGTACATACCCAAAGGAAGTGAAGTTAAGATCTTGAAGAAGTATCGGCATTCCTATGTTCATTGCAGCATTATTTACAATATCCAAGATATGAAGACAATCTAAGTGTCCATCACTGGATGGATGGATAAAGAAGATGTGGTCAGTCATAAAAAATAGAAAATCCTGTCATTTGTGACAACATGGATGGACCTTGAGGGCATTATGCTAAGTGAACCAAGTCAGATAAGACAGATATTGTATGATCTCAAATATATGTGGAATCTAAAAATCTGAACTCACAGAAACAGAGTAGAATGAACATAGGTTACCAGGTGCTGGGGATGGGGAGAAGTGAAGAGATGTTGGTCAAAGTGTACAAACTCTCCGTTATAAGAAGAGTAAGTTTTCGAGATCTAATGTACAGATGGTGATTACAGTCAACAACATGGTAATACTTGAAAGTTGCTGAGACAGTATGTCTGAAATCATCTCACTCTAAAAAGAACTGGTAATTAACATGAGGTGATGAAAGCATTAGCTAACACTAAGATGATAATCATTTCGCAATTATAAATGTACCAAATCAATACATTGTATACCGTAAACAAACACAATGATACATGTCAATAGTATCTCAGTAAAGCTGGGGGGTGGAAAGGAATTACCCGTCTCAAACACACAAGCTGTCTCATGCAGTTTTTAATCAGTGTAGACTAGCATAATGTACTAAAACAAGACAGAAAAGCAGGTAAATCCAAACCCATGAGCATTCTGCAAACAGTGGAAGTGCATTCTATATAAGATCAAACCATTCAATAAATTCAGCTAATCTTAAATAACTACTGTAATTTTGTAGATAGCTTCACTAACATGCTTATCTAGCTGTATCCAAATTAAGAGATTTCATATGAGTAGAGTGTTGGAAAAGAGGAAAACTGGGCAAGCATTTTTCCCCAAACATCGTCTGTTTCTCTACATGTGGAAACTTATAGCAACATTATGAGACTATAATCATTCTGCATATAATTAAAAACTGGACTGGTAGCCAAGGATTTGAGGTCCAGTTCTCTTCTAGGTTTTTGGCAATCTAATTGAAACTCATTTGTATGTTGTGCTCTCTGAGCCTTACAAGCCATGAAAATCGAGCCCTTGTACTCTCTCAGGCATAGCATTTGGCATGTTTTAACAAAATTCTCTTTGAGCTATGGTTAAGCAGATAGATTTCCTCTACTGCCTCTAAATAATTTGGATACCAATCAAAATGTGTCCGTGTGTGTGTGTGTGTGTGTGTGTGTTTCCACACGTGCATATCTCAGTAACTTCTTAATGACTCCCACTGAAACTTCATCACCAGCAGCAGAATCAGACACTTGACTTCCACTTCCTTGTCCAATATTATTCCCTTTGCAATTCTTATATTAATCCTGAGGCTGAGGGATTTTCACATAAGACAGGGACACAATGGAAGTTCTTGAAAACGTGACTTTTTGAATCTGTCCTTTCTTTCCTGAAAGGGAAGTAAAGACACTAAGATGTTTAGTCTGCTAAAAGGCTATACCTTCAGAAACAATATTTTCAAGAATTAATGTCACCAGTGTTCATTCTGCTCTGTACCTAATAATATACAATTTGTAGTTGGAGTTTCAGGATCAAAGAATTAGGTAAAGACGTTAAGCTTTTAGCTCAGGTTAAAATTGTGGATAGTGAAATTGAGATGTCGTATTGATTACATATAAATAGTTTGACTTTGATATTTTCCAGGTATATTAAATGCTTCAGAGCCAAGATGATCTTCTCAGTGCCAGAAACAACAAAGGTGGGTGTTAACTATTGGGAAGAGAGGTGATGTGTTAAGAAGGATTCAGAAATGTGGTCCATTCAGTGTGAGAGAAGGCATCATGCATTTGCTGTGACTCTTTGAGTTGCTTATTGATGAGGCTGCCTCAGGCTAAGGTCAACATAAATTGGGTTTCCAGAGCCCCTTTCTGCCAAATTCTTATCTTCAGGCAGACTTTACCAAATATTCTTGTTATACGAAATTAGACCCCATATTTATAAGATTGAAGGGGGAAAACAAACCGTTGTGTCTTCCCTCCTTTTTCAAGATTTCCCTTTGTCTCAGTCAAACATAGATTCATAATATAATCCACATGAAAAACAGGAATAATATTAATACTTACCAGAGGACAGTGATGAAAATTCAATAAATCAACATTTCATAACTTTTCACACACAGTAAACACTCAAAAAATAGTATCTTTGTCACTGCTGGAAATCATATCTCCTAAATTATCACCTATCCAGCCCAAATCTACCTCTACTTTCCTCTTGACATTTTACATTTTGTCTTGCATTATGTTCATTAATTTATAAAAATCATCCACTTTTCCTAAGCTGAAAACACTTTGACAATGTGGTCCCATTTATCCATATACATTTGAAGACTGCAATAAATGTCCACTTGCTAAGTATGAGGTAGAGCAAATAATAATTTTAAATTTCCTAAGAATGATCAATAACACCTTATAAAAAATAAGCATTATTCTAAAGATGTGTACATCTCTGCCTGCTGTGTGATGCCTCCACTCTCTTGGCTTTTCCCACAAAGGGAAAGAGGAAGAAGAGAATGTGATTGATACAGTATGCACCACCTCTCAAAAGCAGGTCACTATCTTTATTCTCTTCCCTACAATCAAGCAAGGATCATATCAGTTATGCAAAATGAATAAATTCTAGAGAACTGCTGTACAGCGCTGTGTCTAATACTGTATTGTGCACCCCAAAATTTGTTAAGAGCGTAGGTCTCATGTTTAAGTCTTTTTAACACAATAAAAGAAATTACAGATATTCTTTAAGATTTGGATTTGCATATTGTCTCAATTTGTTTCCCAATAATAAATTTTAAATATTTTAAAATAATTATCAAGCAAATAATCTGATTAGTATAAGGTAATCACAGTGACAAGTAACCTATATGGAACAATAGGTTGTATTTTAAGAAATTCAAACAAAGCAGCCAACAGCAAGGAAACTGACTCATGTCCCAGTAACATTGCAGTAAGAAACAGAACGATATCCATTGTTTTTAGCAAGATAAGATGCTGTGGAAGTCAACAGAATGTTTGCTAATAAGAATATAAAAGTTGTAGACTACGAGTCTACAGTGGTTGGAACCATGGTTAGTTAACTTTGTATTTATGCTTCAGACAGTTCCTGACATTCAATAAATTTGTGTGGAATAAAAAATAATAACAAAATTTAAAAACTAAAATATGTTAATTAAATGAAATATGTAACCATCACTACTTAACATAAATGATTATTCTTTTCAAAAAATAGTTTTATAGGGAAAGAATTATTGAATGACATTGCTTGTGATAATTTGATTTGATCACCAAACTGACTGGATCTTTAAAATTGGGACAACTCAACAAACTGCAAACAGTACAACCACATGAGGAACATCCTGAATTGCATTCTTAGTGCGTTGGAAGAAAACAAAATAAATAGCGAAGTCTTTTCAAATGAAGTAGCTTGAAACAAAGGAGAGAGAAAGATGACTCAATGGAGCTGAAAAACTACACCAGGGTCAAAGAATTTATTTTCCTTGGCCTAACCCAAAATCAAGAACTGAACTTGCTCTTATTTCTCTTATTGCTTTGGGTGTATGTGACAACCCTGCTGGGAAACCTCCTCATCATGGTCACCGTGACCTGTGACTCTCGCCTCCAAACCCCCATGTATTTTTTGCTCTGTAATTTATCTATTGCCGACATCTGCTTTTCTTCTATCACAGTTCCCAAAGTTCTGGTGGACATTCTGTCACAGAGAAAGACCATCTCCTTCAATGGCTGCTTCACCCAGATGTTTTTCTTCCACCTCATTGGAGGGGTGGATGTATTTTCTTTGTCGGTGATGGCATTAGATCGCTATGTGGCCATCTCCAAGCCCCTGCACTATGTGACCATCATGAGTAGAGGCCGTTGCATTGGGCTAATAGTGGCCTGCTGGGTGGGGGGCTTTGTCCACTCCATCGTGCAGATCATCCTGTTGCTCCCCCTCCCCTTCTGTGGACCCAATGTTCTTGACACTTTCTACTGTGATGTCCCCCAGGTCCTCAAACTGGCCTGCACTGACGTTTTCATGCTTGAGCTGTTGATGATTTCCAATACTGGACTGCTCAGTGCACTGTGGTTTATGTTCCTGCTTGTGTCCTACACAGTCATCCTAATGATCCTGAGGTCTCAGGCAGGGGAGGGCAGGAGGAAAGCCATCTCCACCTGCACTTCACACATCTCTGTGGTGACCCTGCACTTTGTGCCCTGTATCTATGTCTATGCACGGCCCTACACTGCCCTCCCCCCCGATAAGGCCATCTCCGCCACCCTCAGTGTGATCTCCCCTCTGCTGAACCCCGTGATTTACACTCTGAGGAACCAGGAGATGAAGTCAGCCATGTTGAGACTGAAGAGAAGATTTGTGCCTTCTGACAAGGTATAGACTGGTCTCTCACTCCTCACCACGTTTGAAAATGTTTGTCCATCACATAAACTCTATTGACTAAAGGATTTCTATATAATCATTATATTTCTACTAAGATGCACATGACTTTCAGAGATTCTGATCAGCATGCAATAATAATGTAAAAAGATGAATTTCACATTACAAAAGGAAGTAGAAAACTCAAATTGTTAGCTAGAGAAGTGTTTATTGCTTTTGTGACACAGTCTTGGGAGAAATAAAGAAATCAGAATAGAAATACACTCGGACAATTTTATCACATTGGAATTGTTGTGGGGTTTGTTTCCCAGCTCTAGTGGTGTAACTGACAAATAAAAATGGCATATATTTAAGATGTACAACTTGATGTTTTGATATACATATAGATCGTGAAATGAACATTGGGGGGAAATGGGTTAAGGTGGGATCCCTCTCTCTTATTTCTTACAACTGTGCGGGAATCTCCAACTTTCTAAATAAAAGTACCAGTAAGGAAAAGGAAAAATATATATGCTCAGACATTCCCATTCCAGGAATGAAGTTGAGACACATGTTAGAAAATAATGCAGTTTGGACATTGGATTTTATAAATTCTCTCATGAAGTAATCACATCGTAAAGAAGTAAACACATCCAAAGTAACTTCCTCCTCTGATTCTATGATAGGATAAATAACTATCACCTGATGGTTTTTCCATATAAACCCACACTCCCATGGATGAGAGCAGGTGCCTGGAAGCTAGCACATTTGGAGTTAGAATATGGACCTCACCAACTACAAATCCTGTGACCTCATGCGAGGTCCTTACCCGAACCTTCCTCTGAACCACAGGTCCACTGGCCATGCCTCCACCACTCTCCCTCCATGCCCTGGGCTTAGCTTGAGCACAGCACTCAGGACCTTGTTTCCAATTCCCTGTCCTCCTTCTTCCTATCTCCCCCGGTAGAAAGAGGCTTTACTTGTTGTATCCCCAGCATCTGGCACAGAAAGTAGAACATGGAAAATACTCATAGAAGTTTTTCAGTTACAAAACTCAATGAATGAATATTGCCTCTAACTCTCTTCTGCTCCTCTCAAGTCATTGGAGAATAGGGTTAAGAAAACAGTTAATTTGTTATTATTCTCTGTTACCATGTCTCCCTAAAAATGACAGAAACATACAAAGCTACATCAGACTATGCATATGCATTCAGAAGGGTTGGCATGAAGTGGGAAACATTATTCAATATATCAGCTTGGCTTTTATTTGTTTACTTTTTACAGCTGCTGGGAGTTGGATATTTTTTCCTCTCATTTCTGGAGGTACATCCTAGATTTTAGAATCTTTGAAACTAGAAATATGTTCATGTCACAGTACAAATCTCAGTCCAAAAATCAGACATGCAAATGTCCTCAGGTGGGGATGTGCCCAGAGCATCCAAGAAACAGCAAGGAGGCCTTTGTAAGTAAATGAAAGGAGGAGAGAGCTAGTAGTTGAGGTCGGAGAGATAATGGAGCCATAGGACCAGGTCTTTAGGAAGGTTTAGACCATTATGAGGATTTTGATTTTCACATTAAACAGGATGGGAGGCAATTGGAGGGCTTTGAAGAGCAGAATAGTGATGCATGTTTTAACAGAATTGCAGGGGCTACTGTTATGCCTAGACTGAAGAGGGATGAGGACAAAAACAGGGAGACCAATTAAGAGGCTGCTGCAATAGTCCCATGAAACAAATAATGAAGACATGATTTAGGGTAGTAACAGTGGAGGTGGTGAGAATATCAAAAAACTCTGAAGGCAAGCAAGTAGGATTTGTTGAAGGATCCAGCATGGATATTCTGGTTGCATGTGTATCCTGTGAGAACTACATTACCTATTTTGTTCATCAGCTCTTTGAGAGCTCCCTCACTCTCACCTACATAACCTCTTCAGGTCCAACAGCTCCTTCCAATACTTGAGTATCACACTTCAGGAATCACCTTGTGTGCATGAAACTGCCTAAGGAAGTTGCTCAGAATTCTGAAGAATCAACGTTAACATCCCAAAAGAAAAGCTATCAAGAGGAAATGTCGGGAGTAATGTGGAATTCTGGCTAAATTGACTTAACAAGATTATCGCTAAAGCCAGGCCAAGGTGATCAGACATCACTTGGGGGATGGTGGAGGTTGAGGAATCTGAATAGAGGGTGATAGGATATGGAGGATGAGAGATTTTGGCTAAACTGGCTTAGCAGGATTTTTGCTAAAATTGGACAATGCAGAGACAAGCATGGAGGTCCAAAAGTTGAAGCCCAGTTGAAAAGTTCAGGGGAGCCTGAGTAGAATATGGTCAAGGAGAGAATCTTTATCACTGCTAGAAAATTTTAGACCCTGGAAAATATTATTTCCTGAGTCTGCCATTTTCCATGTAACGATAGAAGGGAAGCTGCTGAAATCACTGGCTTTGAGAGGGGTGTTTAACAGAATTTTCTAAAGCTAAGTGAATCCCAAGGTACGTGAGAACATTATTTAAGATATTGGAGAAGGAGATTGGAGACTTTAGGCAAGAAATATAGCTGTATATGAGGGTGAACGCCAGTGCTGTCTGGGTATCTATGCACAAGCATGAGAAAAGAGTGCGAATAATTGAACTCTAGATGTAATCGTTACTATTCATAAATACATTCTGTCTAAAAATAATGTAGTAAGTACACAAGATGCTACATTCCAGGGTGAAACTTCAGTGACAGGCAGCACAGCTAAGAAATATGAACAAAGAGAATATTGTGAAGTGAGAGTCATAGAAAGGAATTCAGTTTGGAATTGGGGAAAAGGCAACTCTTTTTTTTTCCTTGAATCCCTTGAATTACACAAAGAAGAGATTATTGTCAGGCTTCTTTCCTGTAGATGGATCTCCTCAGATTGAAATCTACAGAGTTGCTTCTTATACTAAATTTAAAACTAGAAAGAAAATAAAATGTGTCAAAACTTATAAAAGTTGGAAGAATAGTGCAATGAACACCTACATACCCTTCCTAGATTTACCAAAGAATAAAAATTGTATGGCAATGATATTCTTTCATATGTCTTTCCATGCTCACATACTTGTGTCCTTTCTTTCCAGAAAAACTTCTGTCTCATGAGCAACTTGTATATATTCAAGTGATCCCCTAAAGCCAGATCTTCTGTTCTCTCCCCTCCCATATACTGCAAACATAGATGTCACCGCTTCCATGCAGGTTTCTCTGAGCCTCTAGGTGAGAAGTCGCCCATTTCTCACACATGGCTCATTTGTCTTTAGCCGGTCCCCAACACTCCCATATCACTGTTAGATTTCAGTTCTTTTTCTACTGCTTTTGGATTATATTCCTTTCTCTCAAATAACCTTGAACCCTGTCAATTTTATATCAATATTTGCTAAATAATTAGATGGATTAAAAATAGGGAAAAATGGAGTAGAAGATGGAGGATGTTGCCTGAATTACCAAAGGTAGTTTGTGAACACAAGACCTATTCCTTTCTGACAAATAAGCCTGACTTGGGGTCTAAGGTACTATCTACCTTCTACCCTTCTGTGTAGACCATAATCTGTTATTTACATGGGGGTCCCTGTGGAGTGCTTTCATAACTAGTTTGGACCTCCACGATATCTCTAGTAACTAAAAGGAGGAGATGTTTTCTGGTGATCATTTCTGCTCTTTAACTATTAGAATTGATGGCTCAGCTGCCATTTAGTTCAACACAATCCATTTCCTGATAAGCCTCCAGTGTTAAGGTTAGCCAACATAGTACTAATCATAACAGATGACCAGCCACGTATTCTGAGACTCTGCATATGTTAATTCACCTAATCCTCATAACTTCCCTGTGAGGTGGGTGTTACTATAATCCCTATTCCACAGATGAAGAGGGGGAGACTCCATGAGGTCTCACTTACCCAAATGACACAGTGACAAAGCCAAGACTTGAGCCCAGGTGGCTCTCATTGCAGAGAACTACACTGGACTTCTCTGGTCTGCTACGATGATGTCAGATAATAAGCCAAACCAAGAAGGTACCCCCTTGCTACCATACACTGTCACCACCCTCTGGGCTACTCTCATTGACACTGGGAGAGAAACACTTGCAATTTACCCCAAAATGGTATGTTCTGTTCAAGCTCTTTCAGAATACATGTTCTGGGAAATGTACAGTTCCTCTAAAAGATTATCAGTATATTTAAAGAAGCTGTGTGTCTGTGACACTTACTAACCTGGAATTTTTCTTTAAGGTAACACAAGTGTAAGCTCACATATTGATTAGGCAATGCTCTAAATATTGATGCTTTTGCATAGATTCACTCATTTAATCTTCACAAAAATCACATGAGGGAAACGCTATTGTTTCCAAATACCGATGCAGGGGCAGAGGCCAAAGGGCTAAATTAGCTTCTCTTGTAGCATAATGAGTAAGTGGCCAGCTAGGAGTTGATCAGGCTGTGGGATGTCAGAAGCTCCCAGGTATCTCCCTGTATGCTATGATACCTTTTTGTAGCTATTTTAGTTTTCCATATTAAGTAGACTTGGGACAAAATTGAGTACAGACAAAAGAAAACTTGAAAGGAATGTAGCAAGGTGAAAAGAAATATCTTCGTTTGTACTGAGAAACACACTCAAAAAGTGGGAGAAGTGACTTTCACCTTTTGTTTCTCTTTATGGTAAGAAAAGGAAGATAAACTGCAAAGAAAGAAATTAAAGTCCATTTCAAAGATTGATGGAAAAAAAGAAGGCATTTAAAAACAATACAATTATATAGTGAGTATATGCTTAACATTTTAAAAAACTGACAAACAGCTTTCAAAAGTGATTGCACCATAGTACTTTCCCACCAGAGTTTCAGTTCCTCTGCATTTTTGTTGACTGTTGCTACAAGTCTTTTTTTCTTTTAGCTGTTCTAATTGGTGTGTACTCTTATCTCAGTAGTGTTTTAATTTACATTTCCCATGATAAATGATGCTGAGCATCTTTTCTTATACTTATATGCTGTCCGTGTATCTTCTTGTTGAGGTGTCTGTTGAAACTTTTTGTCACTTTTTAAAAATTCAGTTGTTTGTTCTCTTATTATTGAATTTTAAGACTTAAAGCCATTCTACTCCTAGGTACTTACCCAAGAGAAATGAAAACATATGTCCCCCGAAGACCTGTACACAAATATTCGTAGCGGCTTTATGTGTAATAGTCAAAACCCAGAAACAACCCAAATGTCCGTCAACAAGTAAATGGATAAACAAAACTGGCATATCTATGCAATAAAAAAACCCAAAATATTGGTACACACAAAAACTTGGATGAATTCTATGAGTGAAACAAGCCAGACAATAAGGGAGTGCATATTGTAGGAATTCTTTTGTAGAAAATGCAAATGAATGGATAGTGACAGAAAGCATATCAATGGTTGCCTGAAGAAGAATGGGTAGAGAGGACATATGACAAAGTGTGACAAGAACACTTTTGGTGTCAACAAAATGTTAATTATCTTAAACATAGTGATGATGTCATAGGTATATGCTTATGTCAAAGCATATCAAAGTGTACTCTTCAAATATGAGTCTGTTGAATGTCATTGATAGCACAATAGAAAAATAACTTTTAAAAATAAATTTGAACAATGAAAAGAAGAGAAGCTCTAAGTTACCACTTTTCTTTTAATACTTTAGGAGCTATTCAACAGCCAAGGGTTTTGGTACCTAAAGAAGTTTAAGGTAAAGACAGAAACAAAGTAGTCCCCTTAATGAAGAATAGCGGAACAGAAAATTTTCTGGCTTTAAAATTTTCTAATTTTTCATAGCATTAAATTTGTGATTTAAAAGAGGGAGGCATGCTTCTGTAGAATTCAGTCCAAAGAGAACTATTTTTCAGATGGGGGTTCTTAAACTCTTTAAATGGAGAACTCAGTCTGGAAAAAACCCCACACTCCTGTGGAAACTCAAAGGCCCCCAGTCATACCAAATAGGCACTGCCTTATCCATACACAAAAGTGCTCTATCTTTATATCCTTCATGCCACAATAGTCCATTTCTGAATATTTAACATCCACTTGTTCACCTTGGATACTTAGAAATTATATGCTAAGAACATTGTTTTTATGCATTTTCTAAAATATTTGTAATTTACACAAGAAATAATTAAATGCATGCTTGTGTAAAAGATGTCATTTTCGACACGTTAGACATAACCTCGACCAGCTCTTCATGTCTTCAGACCTAATACTTGTCTCCATAAACCTGAATCTATTAGGGGAGAGTAAACCCTTTCTGAAATAACACGTTTAATTTTTTCCAAGTTACATGAGGAAGAACAAACATGATTCGATGGAGTTGGGAAATGGCCCCAGGGGAAAAGAATTTATATTTCTGGGACTTACTCAGTCCTAAGACATAAGCTTGGTCTTGTTTCCCTTTTCATACTTTGTGTACTTGACATCTCTGTTGGGAAACCTCCTCATCATGGTCACCTTGACCTGTGAATCTCACCTTCGCACCCACACATACTTCCTCCTCCACAATCTAGCCACATGTGACATGTTTCTCCTCAATCACTGCTCTGAAGGTCTTAATAGACATTCTGTCAAATACAAAGCTGCATGACATATCCTATACAAGCTGCATGACACAGATGTTTTTCTTCCATCTCCTTGGTGGAGCAGACATTTTTTTCTCTCTCTGTGATGGTGTTTGATTGCTAGATAGCGATCACCAAGCCCCTGCATGATGTGCCCATCATGATTGGGGGCTATGCACTGCCCTCATTTTGGCTTCCTGGGTGGGAGGCTTTGTCCACTCTATCGTGGAGATATGCCTATTGCTGCCCCCACCCCTTGCTGTGGACCCAGTGTTCTTGACACCTACTGTGATGGTCCACAGGCCCTCAAACTCATCTGTATCTTTGCACTTGAGCTCGTGATGATTTCGAACAACGGCTTACTCAAAACCCTGTGGATTATCTTCCTGCTTGTGTCCTACACAGTCATCCTAATGATACTCAGGTCTCAGGCTGGGGAGGGCAGGAGGAAAGCCATCTTCACCTGCACCTCACACATCCCAGTTATACACTTTCTGCCCTGCATCTATGTCTATACCTGGCCCTTCACTGCCCTTCCCACAAATAAGGCCATGTGTCACATTCACTGTCATCTCCCTTCTGCTGAACCCCTTGATCTACACTCTGAGGAACCAGAAAACGAAGTCAGCCATTAGGAGACTGAAGAGAAGACTCATGCCTTCTGTGGTGGAACAAAGTAAGAGTCTCCTACCTCTTCATCACCAAAGGCTCTTTTCATTATTTTTCTCATAGAGTCCTATATATATACTCAAATATTTTGTCAATAAATCAACTATAGTTACTAGGTAACAATATATTTTTCTAGCTAAGTTAACAGGTTGCTGGTAACCCAAGTTTCTGGTAAGCATGATGTAACTAGTGTTATAGGATTCACCTGATTGATGTATTTCCACTCAAAGACCAAAGTAGCAGTGTGTCAATCAAGGAAACTATATGGCAGATGAAGAGATTGTTGAATCCAACTCCTTTTCAAGAGGTAAGTAAACAGAAGCCTAGAGATAGAGTTATTTGTTCAAGATCTCATATCAACTTAATTATAGAGTCTTCCAAAACCCAATCAATTGCTCTTCCACCATTTGAATATAATTTATGACATTACTGTACCTGTCTATGGAAAACTGCAGTCCTGTTCTAGAGAGATCTTACGATCAGTGCATCTGAAGTACACATATATGGGTACATATTTGTCATCACAGTTTAAGACATTGTTTCTGCTTAAACTCCAAAAGGGCTTGTGTCCTTGAGAACCTCAAAGGTACATAATGGTTGTCTGTCTGGATTCCCATCAGGAATGAAGAAGCTTTGAAAGATTTCCAGTAATAGCCTAAAGGAATTTGTGTTACATAGAAATAGATGGGCCAGATTCACATTCTTGTGATAAGTTTAGACAAAGGCAGAACCTCAGGGATCCTAAGCAAAGAGTAAGTCATTCTCATTATTCAAGAACTGATTTTCCAGTTACAGCCTTACCAGGGCCAATCTGAGACTGGTTTCATCATTGAGGATGTACATTCTTCTCACTTCTCATTTCCAAGAAAGGAAGAGGAAGGGTTAAAGTTGATAAAACACTAATGAATCTATTTTTCAGTCTGTTGGTGTTTGTGAACAGGAATTACAAGCTAGTGTTTTTGTGTGGGAAAACATGGTAAAAGTAAAGTACTATAGCTGAAAGCTGTAACTTCACAGTCATACAAACCAGGGTCCAAATCCTATCTCTGCCATCCACCAGAGTGGGAACTGGAACAAGTTATTGTATCTCTTCACAGGTCATAGTTCACCTATACAAAGATACTTATAATATCCATCTCATGGAGTTGTTATGAAGGTTAAAATGAGATGGTATATGTGAAACATACAATGTTTGGAAGACAGTAAGTGCTCACTGAAAAACCAAATTTTTTTTTATATCATCCATATTGCACTGCCTAACAAACACACATTCTGTCCTTCATCAATGTGTTTCACTCTCCTCCTGTGTGGCCCAAACTCATCATTACACGGAAAAAATGAATGGGGTAGAAAATATAGGAATGTGCAATGAATTCAAATAACTTTTCATCTTAAAATCTGGGCTTTCTGTCATTAAAATGTGAAAATAGCTTTGCTTGCTATTTTTATAGCTTAAAGAATCATCCTGAAGCTGATGAGATAAAGCAAAAGAGTATTTCATATCAAAAGAAGGCAATGGCTCAAAGATAAACCCTTGGCTTTTAGAGTAGAGGTAAAAGATCAGATCATGAAGTCAGATCCCATGGGATAGAAAAGAACTCAAGGAAAGTTAGCCAAAGGATACGGAGTGTTGAAAACAAACTTCACTTACGTCCCACATTGAATCTGGAATGGTCCCAGAAGCACTCGTCACCTAACTGGCTCAATTGATTGCCATTTCCTGTCACCAGGTCAATCCATTCTATCTTTTACAATATTAATCTACTTCCCCTAGCATGAAAATTCTAACGATAATTCACAAGTTAAGTCACTATTCACAGGGTCCCACTATCTTTGCTCAGGTAGCTCTTATCTCAAGTCCCTAAGCTTTTCCATACGAAATTGCCTATGCTAAATGCATACCATGAACAATTTTATAGCCTGTTTCCTGCCAATGGATCCTTTCCTTTCCTTCCTATCTCTTGTGACTCACTCAAATCAGATTTTTATGACTATTTCAGAATCGGATGATGCCAAAGATCTGTAGGGTCTGAATCACTGGCTGTATCTCAGAAGCATAATCCCAAGGGGCAAGAACCCAGGAACTCCTGCCACATCATTGTCCCTGAGACTTCATCAAACCATGTAAACACACAACACAATCTAATTCATTATTTCAATAGAATGGGAAATAATTGCCTCTGACTGAACAAACATATATCATTTATCTGGATGACATAAAATCACAAGCCGGGCTGCATTTTGTCCAATTAAATCAGTTATTATTATTTTTTAAGCTCTGCTGCTAAGAGCCATAAACATCAACTGTCTCTTGGCACACACATGGCTTTCAAACTACCCTCTCTTTCATTGCTCCCTGAATCAAACATTTCAGTGATCAACATCTCTGGGTAACAATGAACCCAATAATATAAAATAATTCTGAAATAATTAAACTGATGAATATCAAGAGCTGTCACCATGATACCTCTCTAGATTCTAAGTGAGCTGTGGATCTTAGAGATGTAGATTAAGATAATTGCATAGGGTCAATGTATATATTGTGTGGGGGAGTGGAATTAGCCACCCCAAGATATGTCTCTTTTGCATGAGGATTATTTTGGGTTGGTGACTTTTAAAAACTGCAGACAGTTTTTGAAAAGTTTCTGAAAAGTAGAATTTACTTACCCTTTGTTAAGAGATGTTTACATTTGTAAAGGAAATCTCCATCTGAAAAGGTGTCTCCCTTTCCGTACCAGGAAGGAGGGATGACCTTATCTCTAGAAACTCTCATCAATATAATAACCTGACTCTTGTTTACTGTACTTGTCTGGTAATTTCCCATAACTGACCCCCCACCCAACATCCTCCTTTGTCTTTAGCTGAGGGTGGTGTTTAAGATGAGAACTTCTGCCATTTTGGTGAATTGATCAGTTTGCCTGAGCCTCTCCCATGTATACATGTTATGAAACTTTGTTTAACTTTCCCCTGTTATTCTGTCTCATGTGAATTTAATTCATTGTCTGGCCAGAAGGACCCAGAGCAGGTAGAGGAAATGTCTTCCTCCCCTACAATTGCATTCAACAGAAATTGCACTTATAAATCTACATCATTCAGTCTTTGATAGTTGCCCTGACAGCCACCACAGAGCTTTGATTTTTCCATTGCTACAGTTTTATTTAAGTTTTCTTTCCCAGTCAATTGCAAGCAAACTGATTTTGATCAGGAAAAAGACTGCACAGTCCTTGGTGTGCATGACACCTCCTTCTTGAGTCAAGAGGGATAATACTCTGTCTAGAGAAAAGGATAATTACTGAATGTACACTGGTGCCTCTGTATGTACTTATGTGATGGGACAGAGAAGAGATGACGGAGAGAGAGGAGGACAGCTTGGTGACATTTTAATGACTCCCACAGGAACTCCATTGAATTGGACAGTCAGCTTCCACTTTCATACCCCAAAATAATCCCTTTGCTAATTTCTTTATTGGGCTTGTAGCTGAAGGAATAATAGCAGTGGCTGAGGCACTGTAAGGCAAAGTGTAAGAATCAGAATTGATTGATTCCCTGAGGTTGCCTTTTCCTGTCTGAAGGAAGAAGATAGCAAAATCACTAGCTTGAGGTATGATTTCTATTAAACATAGAATTTTCCCAGAACTCAGTTCCTCTAAGATGCAGTTGGAGCATTATAAGAAGATCAGTTTCTCACTTGGAGACTGACATCAGATAGTGTTGGTGTTTGTGAACGTCTGAAACTGAAAATCTGTTAGAGTTGAGTTTTCAGAAATGCTGCAATTGTGTGGAATGTTCCTGTTGAAACCAAAACTCTTAATGAAGCAAAGAAAAGAGGTAGTTTTTCACTACTAGGAAGAGGGGAGGCGTGGCTTGTAAAATATTGGAAGAGGGTCACTTGGTTCCAGGGGATGTGATACGTTCTACTTGCCAGAAAGTTGAGGTTGGAGGTGTTTGTAAGGCAATTGAGAAGTTGCTAATGTCCCCAGCTCTCTGGAGGGCGATTGCCTTGGAAAAACAGCACTCAAAGACAGCAATACCTGAATTCATTATGTGCAGCCTAGTCAGCTTTGCTGCTTGGCTGGGAATGGAAGTTTGGGAGTTTAATCAAGGTGTTTTAATGGCTAGTTTATCTATGCCCTCATGGCCTACTGAATATGAATAATACTCCTAAAACTTTTAGGGATTCAATCAAGAGTAGAGGCTTTCCAATAATAAGAAAGCAAAAAAAGAGCAGCCTTGTCCAGTGGGAAGCTGGGGTATGGGGATTACACTCAGTTTGCAGGTTCTTTCCAAGATGCTTGATAAGCTTGTTTCCGAAATGATGCGGGGTCGGTGAGCTGAGGAGTCGAAAGAAAGATTTCTTAGACTCTCAAGATCTGGCAGTAGTGCTCTTTTATTTAGAGAATAGTGTGGAATAGCATGGGGACAGGACCCATGGGCAGTCAGAGCTTCTGCTGCCCCCAGTTGAGGGTTAGAGCTAAATTTAAGGCATAGATATATGATTCATCTCTTTACAAGACAAAGGAAAGAATACGAAAAAAAAGTTAAAATGGTATCAGTGCAGGTGGGGTCTGGTCATTGAGTGATCCCATGACTTTTAGACAAGAATCAAATTGGATTAAGTAAAGGTTAGAAAGGTTAGACGCCACCACCCTAAACCAGTTACATGAGATTGCCAGACAGCAACCAACTTAAGTTCTTGCCTTCCCCATTAAGAGCTTCTAGGGACAAGGTCATCTCTCTTCTTCTTCCTGGTACAGAGAGGGAGGCACCTTTTACAGATAGAGATTTACCTTACAAATGTAAATGTGTCCCAACAAGGGCAAGTTCCATTCCCCAGAGCCTCC